>NW_026899703.1:0-91272 GCF_033153095.1 Gastrolobium bilobum | reverse complement strand
TAATAAGAGAAAAATCTAGGCGGTCAAAAGGGACTTGCACTTTTTTGGCTTTTATTCCAATTTTTACAAAAATCTTAAAGAAGAATATTTCAAAATATTTCCCGCCAAATGGGTTGCCATTCCCTTTTTTATGGAGAAGCGGTGAATCTCTATTCCCCCTTTACTAGATTGCCCAACATTAAAATGAGGAAGACAAATTTTACTATGTCCCTAAGGGTAAGCTTACTATTCGGGAGCGCATCGCGCTAGCCAATAAAATACTTGAGATATTACGTGCGTTTAATTGTTTCTTTGGCTTTCTAATTGTACCTTTAGTGTTTTGTATTTGTATTTATTATATGTGATTGATTTGCGCATTACTCTATAGGGGAAAGATGGACGTATTCATACTTGCCATCTTGGCGAATGCTGGAAGAAGCAGAAACTCCCTGCACTCAAATTAAGGAAGTTGTCGCCTCAAAGGCATGGTGAGGGAAGATCTTCCTCCTGCCAGTGGTGAAGGAGAGAAAACTATCGCCAGATTAGGCATGAAAGATATTGGACGAGATCGTCGATTGGAAATGATTCCCACTCTTGGATTTACTCTTGTGGAGGATGACGCATCCATGGGGGATGATGTTCTGGTCGTCGAAGAGACTCTTCGTCTAGCTCTAAAGAAGAAGAGTTCTACTTTTACCCGAGCGGATGAGAGTTCGATGAAAATCAAGCGAAAGACGGTCGCTAGGAGCTTTTTGAAATTGGTAATGAGTAACGAAAAGCGAAATTATGACCATTCCTTGGAGCACAAACATCAGTTTCCCAAGAGTGGCTTCGCGTTCAAAGTGTGGATGGTACATATTAAGCGTGCTATTTTTTCCCAAGGTGTTGTTGGGCTGATAGCTATAGAGATCCCTTTGGATGTTTTTGCTGAGAAAAAATAGGTCTGGAGTTCGTCAAAGGTGTCGTTGACTCTGTTCATCTGCAAGGGGCTGCTAATCTTGTGTAGTTATACTATCAGAGGGGTATCAAGGCTAAGCAGCAACTGCACAATCATCTCAACAAGCAAGAAGAGGATAACTTGGTCCAAGAAACCCTCATTAGTGAGCTTGAAACTCTCAAGAAACAAAAGGCCGATGATGACAACTGCATCATGGATCTTAGAGAGAGGCTTACCAAGGTTAAGGTCGACCTCACAAAGGCCATTGAGATATTAAAAAACCTTCGAGTAGAGAAGAAAATGTTTTCTTGGACCAGTGCCAAATTTGAGGAGAGCTTTAACAAAGCCTAACTTGAGATTCGTGGTTTAACTAGTCAATGAAAGATCTCAAATAAATAAGTTGATACTTTAAACTTTAAGTTTGAAGCTAGACAGAAAGATATAGATGAAGCGAAGAAAGAGACAGATAAGGTGAACATTGAGGTAAAAACTTCTAGGATATGGTCCGCAAGATCAGTTTTGTAGCTTGCGAAAACATTTTAGCGCAAGTGAGGTTTTTAAACCCCTCAACTAATTAGGAATTCGTTGATCGGCTACACACCGTCAAAGAGGGCAAGATCTTTAATGTTAATGTGGATAAGTCTCCCACCCTACTCTTTGACACTTCATGCTCCCCTACTAAGGAACCTTCCTCCACAACTGATGATGCTCCAGATTTTCCTACAAAAATTGAAAAGCTAGAATAATGGTTTCTTTTGTGTTTGTTTTTCATAGTTTAGGTATTTATGGGCTGGTTGGCCAACCCACGATTGATGTAACTCACAAAATTTTTATATACATTAACAACGCATTCGATCGGATTATTTATCTACCGCTATTTTAACTTGCTTGTCTATCTTACAAAAGTTGTTTTTTTCTTTTCCCATTGTATTGCTTTTACTCACTTTATGCTGCTTTCAAACGCTGCCTTTCCTCAAGGGGTTCTTGCTCGAACTTTTTCCAAGCTTTAAGATATGAAGAAACCTTTTTCGCAGGATGTTCGCTCGGACTCATACTAGGGTTTGGGGATATGAGGACATTTTTCCCATGGAGAATTTGCCCAGATTCATACTTGGGTTTGGGGATATGGGGACATTTTTCCTATGGAGAATTTTCCCAGATTCAGTTTGAGATTTGGAGATATGAAGATATTCCTCGTAGAGAATTTGCTCATATTTGTTTTGGGGTTGGAGATTTTGACAATATTCCTCGCTTGGACAATTATCCCAGATACATTCTAGACTTGGAGATTTTGGCGATACTCCTCGCTTAGAGAATTTGCTCAAATTTGTTATAGGGCTTAGAGATTTTGATGATTATTTGGCGAAGACATTGTTCTTTTTCACCAAGCTCTTGAATAGTTCTTTGGTTGCTGGGTCCATGATAGGAATATACTTTCATGAAGGTGTATGTAAGGAGGGTAGTAGGGGATTATATTCTACCAATGAGGTGGCATAACTAACTTTTGGAGGGAGAATAGAACACTCTATGAGGTTAGATGAGAATGTAAAGTGTGTGTGGGTATATGGGATATCTTTTGGAATTGGGATCCTTTTGGATTTTGGGTGAGAACTCTGTAGCCTCTCGAATTGCTCTAGAAAACAGTATTTTCCTTCTTGAATGTTTACCTTTTATTGCATTTGTCAGTCCTCACAATAATCTGCACTCCACATTACAATTTTTATTGTTAAGTCTGGAAATTCAGCAAGAGGAATACAAATTATGGTGAAAACTGCAATAAAAGGTGAAAATACTGGTTTCTAGAGCAATTCGAGAAGCTCCAGAGTTCACTACCAAATTCCAAAAGGATCCCAATTCCCAAATATATCCCAGATACCCTCACACACTTTACATTCACATCTTATACTCAGTCTAATCTCCTAAAATATTCTATTCTCCCTTCAAAAGTTAATTATTCCACCTCACTGGTAGAACTTAATCCAATATTACCCTTCTTACATATATCTTCATGAGAGTATATTCCTATCATCCTACTGGTGGTGGTGTGGGTAGAGCACAAACAGAGGAATGAGTATTTATCTAGTGTCTCCACGTGCCCTTCTGAACTAGATCTTGAATCGATTGAACGGTGCTGCGAGTATTCACCACTATTTTTTATTTGAAGCTTCAAAACTCAAAACTCGAGCAATAATTAGCTAGAACAAAGATTAGAGAATGAGAATCAGAATTTACCGTGTGGTCGTGGGTTTGATTCCCATAAACGGCGGCACTAAACTAAATCAGAGTGTGAAGTATAAATATGTTTCCCAAGTGGGTAAAATATGTTGATATAAAGAAGATAAAGAACGCAGTGGTATATAGACCAAATCTCTAAGGTATATTTGATTAGCCTTTGGTATACTGAAGGTGTACAATGGGATGATGAGTAAGGGATATAGATTATGGTTGTGGAGCAAGTTCAGCGAAGCAATAGCAATGGAGAGTAGAATGGGAAAGATGAATAGTAGGGGAGCTAAGACCCCTTTAAATAGAAACTTAGAAATTCCCTCTTAATGCACAAGGCATGAAGCCATATAACTGTTTCCAACCTTATGGACCCCACTAGGTGAGAGGCAACATGACCCACGATGTATAAAGGGTCAAGCGTGCAAGGGAAATATAAGGGAACACTATGAGGGAGTCACATACTTCGTGTGCTGAATAATGGTGGGCCCTCCAGCCAGATCCTAGGTTCATCTTGCCAAACCAGAACATATAGGAGAATGAATTCTCTTAATGTGAATAATCTTTTCCGTTCAGTGATAAATTAAATGTCAAAATTGAAATCATCATTTTGCCTTTTCCATTTCACAAATTTTTCATAAAAATTGTTACCATATATCTATTAATGGATTTTTCACGTGATATGATACAGTAAAATGATATATGGGAAGATCCGATTTCGATTATTTATCACATACTTCTAACCATTCTTGAGCTCCTGCTGGCTCCCACGCTGAGAAACCGCCTTTCTTACCCTACAATAATCGAATTGGAGATTTGATATTCAAAGTGAATCACGTACAAAAAATAGAAATAAAAAATTAGTGTGCTCTAAGCAAACAAGTTAATTGCTTCCCATGTTACTATGATGGAAACCAAAATTATGCAAATAGAAGGGCCATTGGTTAATTAATTAAAAGCATATGGATGTAAATTTAATAAAACTTGCCTGAAGCGACAAAAGGAGATTAACCGAATCAAATAATTTTTCATCATCCATCTTCTCACCAACTATTTCTGATGGCAACATTGATAAAAGTAGACAGCACTGAAACACAACATGATTTGTCTAGTCTTAACTAATAAGTGAAACCAAGTTCAAGAATTAATTTACTTCATTACCTTCAAACATTCTGCAGTGCAATCAGAAACCTGCCATCCATTATCTTGATCAGAGAAGGTCCATGATCCTTTAGAAATGTGACGAAACATTCTTTTAAAGTCTCCTGAAGGGTTTTCCTTAACCTATGGAATGTGAACATTAATTCATTACTGCTAACTAGAGCTAGCACACAAATATAATTGTTCAACAATTAATGAAAACGGAGAAATCAATCACTTACAAATATGTTATGGAAAATGAATTGAGGCTTACTTATGTTGTTTATAAGATCAATCGTGTTTTTCTCCTCTTTTTCATTGTCTAGGGATATCGATTAGTATTAAGAAAATAGTGCTACATTAAAAAATATTGTGAATTTGTAGGTAGTTAGTTCTACGTGAATATGTTTCTTAGTTCGAGTTGGAATGTATATTAAACACACCTGAGATTTCTTGAGAAAGTCATGTCCTTTCAAAAGTGTAGGACCAATTTCGTCAATAAGGTTAGTGGCAAGCAGAGCTTGAACAACTAATCCAACATCCCATGATTGGCTACCAATACCCTACAACAAATAAATAAGATGAAGTGCATTTTTTAATATCCCATTGATTACACATTTTGAAAAAGCTATACACAAAAAGAGAGAGAGAGGGTTATACTTGCATGGTCATTCCATCTTCTGAAAGCCATAAGTAATCAGGGATCCTTGCAAGATGCTTCTTGAAAGCATCTCCATTTGGATCTTCCACCCAACAAGCAAGCATAAACAAAACCTGGCAAGTAAATAAATTTATAGAATGTTAATGTTTATTTTATAATGTTTAGAATTATATGTGTCTTTAATTTTATTTTTATTGTAGTTGATGCATAGGCATATGCGATATGATACCCACCTTCTCCACACTTCCACTGTCCATGTATCGACCATTCTCATCTTCGTAATGGATATGTTTCATTGTTATCTGAAGGGCCTTCTCTCTTACCATATTGTCGAAGGGCCAATGCGTAAGAAGTGGTTCAGAGAACATGTATAGACTATCCCATAATAGATCTTGTATGAAGTGATGAGGATAGTGAAGATCTTCCTGTGATACGTACATATGACATGAATTAACAATTCCTCCACGATCATATAGTTTGGTACGTCATCTACTGATGATAATATATAGATTGATCTATTCTCTCACCTTTGCACAGGCATGACGTGCTTTTTTCCAATTAATTTTATGGTAGGGTTGAATAAAGATTTCTTCTCTCAACTGAAGAACAAGTGGTGTGATTGGACCCACAAATCTCTTCCCATATAAGTAAGACATAGGCAAGTAAACTAGCCGACAATAACACCACATTTTAGCTGCATTAATTCAGATCACAATCGCATAAAAGAGAGAGAATTATATATGCTATATAAATGTTTACTTAAAACTCGTGTTTACTTGTTATTTATGCATAGTTAGCGTTTACCGGTCCAAATTAAAAATGGTGTGCAACAAGATCTGGACAATTATAATTTTCGATAAATAAACACTCAATTTAGTAATTTTTATATTAATTTCATGTATTAATTATTATGTTATTGCATACATAATAACCGGACAAGATTAGATATATCATAATCCACCTGGATGCATAGGAAGAAAAGAAGGAAGCATCCAAAACTCTGGAGGCATTGGGTTGACTCCCGACCAGTCGAATAAACCTAGTATCTGCAGTTGCATGATTGACTCATGTAAGTGACGTACAACAACATACACGCATGAAAAATAAAAAGAAGAAAAAACATGTTAATAAAAAAAAATATTTGCATAAATAATTACAATATGTTACAGTTAATATATATATATATATATATATATATATGGAGCAGGATATTCTTATATCGGTGTAAGAGTTAAAAGTCTTACACCTAATATTGACCATTGATCCACTTGTATCTAATGGCTCACATTACTAAAAAATTAGAACCCTTAGATATAAGTGGAATCAACGGACAAGATTGAGAGGGTAACTTACACTGGTGTAAAATGATCCTGACCCTATATATATTTATGTGTGTGTGTGTGTGTGAGAGAGAGAGATATGATCAACTTTCTCCGATGTAAGAATAAAAAGTCTTAATACCACATCTTAACTGTTGATTTCCGTGCATCAAACGATTAATATTTATTGAGTCATTAATTATTACGAGACCCATGTATGTATACCTCAAGGGGTGAAGTATGTCATTTTAGGAATACTCCTAGGAGCAATGGTACGAACCAAGGCTCTATATGAGTTTCCTAGGTGATAGAAAGTGGGGGGATGGTGAATAACGGCTACATAAAAATACTATTATATTAAGGTTTTATTAATCTCATGTTAAAGTAGATAAGTTATCTCATGTCATAGAGATAAACTTGTGGGCTCCACCACCTGAAAAATAAAAAGAAAAGAAAAGAAAAAGGTGGCATAATTATCGAAGAGTGTGTAGGAGAGAAATTTATCACATGTAACATAAGAGTAATTTCTCTCATTATATTATGGGGAAAATGTTTTGTTCTCCCATACCCATTGACATAAAAATATAAAAAAGAATTTTCATTAACATTGAACCCCTTATATTATCCCTGACCTTCATATGTCTGTCAGTTGAAATGAAGATACTATCAAAAACTATCCACAAAAAAAAAAAAACTATATGAGTAGACCATTATATTATATATATTAGAAAAACATACCGAAAGCCAAGTTTTCCCCCACGACGGTATATATGTTACGCCATCATGATCTTGAATCCACTTGCGAGCTCTAGCACACGCAGCATCTTGACCTCCATCGGGCCCTTCTCCAAGAATGCGCATACATATGTAGTTGAGTGAAGTACAAAACATAGTGCTATGTCCTTCTAAGTGTAGTCCCCACCCCCCATCTTCGTTCTTCAATTAATAATTTAATATACAACAATGCTAATCATTCACTAATTTTACATCATGGTTAATTGGGTATGTACGCATATAGTCTGAAATTGAACAAGTGTACCTGGTGCCAATAAATATAACGAAGCATCTCTCTGCGGTACTCTTCTGGGAATACTGAATCAAGATGGCCTGTAATGTACATGCAAAATACCTGCAATATTTTATGGCAAGTGCATGCAAAATTTATGTTCATTAGTGCATCTGAACTTGAACTTCCTCAAAATTCCGGTGCATATCAAATTATTGATAACAACGTCTATGTAAAATATGTGCTTTTATCTTTTTTATAACTATGTACTCTGATGAGTAAATAGTTATAATATTAAAATTGTATATTTTTTCCACTTTTTCACGTCACCCGAAAATTTTTGAAGAGAAAAAACTACAAATTTAATATTATAGGAGTATATATTTATAAAAAGTAAAATAATATAACTTATAGGGATATAATATTGTAACAAACAAGTCAAGTTACTACCAATCAATCTCACTGTTAGATTGGTAGTAACGATCTGACGATCCTCGTTTAATCCCTAAATAGCCCTGTCTTCGCTTCTCTCTCTTCCCTCTCCCTCCTTCTCTCTCTCTGACTATACTCTCTAACGCAGCCGTCGCTACCCATAGCCTCCGTTGCCACGCCGTCGCTGCATGTAAGAACCTGCACCGTTAATTAAGGAAGTTAATTAATTATGAGAAATTAGGAAATAATTCCATAATTGACCTTAATAATTATTATGAGGCTTAATTAATTAGAGAAAGTGAGTATTAATGTTGAAAGTCGCTTTTCTGACGAAAAGTGCAGATACCGGTTCTGCTCGTGGTATAAGTGCGTACCGGTGAAGTATCCCGGAAAATTATGAAAAGTGAGTATATATTACTAGAATAATATGTAGGACTGTAATTTCAAGTTTCAAGTTAAAATAATGAGAACTGATGCCAGAACTGATACTGGCTATGGAAAAGCGCATACCGAAAAGGTGCTGCGAAAAATAAAATAAAAATATGATAATTCTTGTAAAATTGAGTAGGTTCAGAATCCTGAGTTTGGGATTAAAATGCTAAGTGTAACAATTAATGATAATACTGTGTGATTAATACTTAAGTGATTATATATACATTAGTTGGCACTAAACCCTAGGCCATACTAGTCTTCTACGTGAGTCTTTGGGAGGCTGGTTAGCTGGTGCAATTTTCGTTTGGTCTTCTTCTTCATTTCATGACCAAGTTGTCACCTTTACTTGATTTCTTCATCTTTGAGCATCTATACACTTGAGAGCTTGCATGGTGAGGGAGTGTGAGTATACATTCTGAGTTTCCAGCCACTGTGAGTTGGTGAGGGTGCTGACCTTGTGTGGTTTGGGTGTTGGGAAGCCTTGGTCATGGTATTTTAAGCTTCAAAGTGTCACCTTTGTGAAGAAAGAACTCATCTTGTGTGCCATTTTCGTGCACCTTCTTGGTCTGCATCTTTGGGAGCTTCAAGTGAGCTCCAGGAGCCTTCCTTTTCTGAGTTTGAAGCCTTGGGTAAGTTTTGAACCTTTGATCATGAGTTTTAATGATTAAAAGATATGTCTTGGCATGTTTAATGAGTTAAACAAGTAACCAACTGGTATGTGGACTTAAAACAGAATAAAAATGCATACTTTAACGTTTGGAAGTGTTAAAAATGGAACCTTTGATGGATATCTTCGTGAAATGCAGAAACTGCATTCTTTCGCAAAATATCCGGATATGGATATCCAGATATGATATTCGGATATTGATATTCGGATATGTCCCTGACAGATATCCGGATATTCTGGGTTTTCGAAGAACAGTAGCTGCACTGTTCATACAGAAGGCTATTAGGGGTTTGTGGACCCTAGATTGATGAAGTTGAACTTTTGTAATAATTAAACTAAGTAAGAATATATGTGATTAAGGGCTTGTGGCTTTGTGAGAAGCCTAAAGACATAAAACGTAATGGAAAGGCGTTGTCTTTGTGATGTATGCTTGAAGTGCATGTTTATTGATATATTATTAGTCCATATCAGATTGTGATTCTGCTGTGTTTGGACTTTGAGCATTGGTTGGACTCTTGGCTTGGATTGTTAGCTTGCAAGGTAAGCTTCCGTGTCCTCGGTTTAGCCATTGTGTAGTTCCACCATACCCCATGGGGGAATGGTTTATATGCATGCTGTGTTACATGCTTTGATATTTGAAATGCTTTTGAGCTGATATGTGCAATGGCTTATGATATGTATGTGGTGTTCGCCCGATGGGATGTGATCCTAAGGGTAGGTACGGCAGGGCGCGTACTGTGTGGGTAATAAACATATTCCTGCATTTCATTGGCCAGTAGATTATAGTATTGACACACATGACATGAGTATCTGCTGCATTCCACTATTTTGGAAATTATATTGTTAAATTGCTTTTGAACTTATATTGCACATGTAATTGAGCTTGGGTGGAAGATCCTTGAGGACCCCTTGTCTAATTGAGATTTCTTGTTTAGAGATCTCACCCCACGTTTGGGAACGCTTATTTCAGGTTCAAGTAATATGGGGGCTGATGCCTCTAGCAGCAGGAGGCCAGAGCTTAGTTGATATTGATGTTATATGCTGACATGTTGGTTGCTGGATTTGTCTGCTGTTTATGTTTTCTGCCTTTATTATTATGATGTTATTGTTGAGACTTCTGTTGGGCTTGTGCCTTATTTGGGTGAGCATGAGGTTTGTCCATGCCACTTTATGTTAGTACTTTGAGTTGAGTTGTATAACTTAGTAGGTTGTCCGGTCTACGTGTTGTAGTTCCGTGACTAGAGACATATCGATGTTATTTATTTAATTAGGTATTTCAGTTAGCTGTCTTTTGCAATTTACATACAGGCCATGTTTTATTAATTGATTAAGTAAGCAAGTTGGTAATGATAATGACGTCATAATTGAAAAGAAAAAGATATTCCGCATTTTTAATTAAGTGCAGCTTAATACGATGATATGATAACATTACCGGATATATACAGGGTGTTACACTGCATCCTCGTCATCGTCGCTCTGCCGTTTATCCCTCTGAGTTGTAAACCCTTATCTCTACCGCTGCTGCAGTCTATGGTTCTGATTTAATTGATTTCCATAGCCCCTCTCTCTTCCCTTCTCTATTTGCACATATTTGTGATTGATTTTATGTTAGCTATCCCCTTGTGATGAGTATGTTGTTGAATACAAAGTTTGCACTTTTTATAATACGAACAACCCTTCTCTTGTGAAAAAACTATGGGCAGCGGCGGAACATGAATCTTGTAATAAATTAAAAGAGCAATGGAAAAATGATAATCTCATAGATTAAAGATTTGCATGATGGCACATTCATCAAATGAATTAGAAATAAAAGAACCAAATAAACTGTCAGAAGACCGAACCACCAATATTACTAAACGATATCAGCCACAGATCCTTTATTTAAGATTAATATCGGTTTAGCATACTACATATAACAGAGATTGCAAATTATATGAATATTTGAATAAATGGATTCATCCCTTTGAATCTTTTATCACAGGGAAGAAAAATATCGGGGATGCAGCGACGGCGTCGCGATGGAGGCTATGGGCAGCAACGGCGGCGCGACAGAGGCTATGGATGGCGGCGGCGGCGTTTGAGAGTATAATTAGAGAGAGAGAGAAATGGGGAGAGGGGAGAGAGAGAAGCGAAGACAGGGGCTATTTAGGGATTAAACGAAGACCGTCGGATCGTTACTACCAATCTAACGGTGAGATTGACTGATAGTAACATTGGTTGTAACTTATATCCTTTAAAAGAATAAATTATATTTTCTTAAAATAAATAATTATCTTAATCTTTTAAAAATATAAATGTTACCGGTTTGAGCCTCTAATAATAAATAGGGAAATCAAATATAATGTTGTTGGCAAAAAAAATTTATACCCTACTGACACAGAAAAACATGGGTCCCACTTGAAATAAAAGAAAAAAAAATATTGACACTGCTTTTAGTGGTGTTTGCAGGACACAAACTTTTATACATTGTATTTGGTTTCCCGATCTTTTATGTCTATTTGATCTTTAATTTTACTATTTTCAGGATATACAATTGATTCTTGGAAAAGACAAATTCAGTGTTAAAAATTAATTAAAATTAATTAAAAGATATTCAATTGTGTCATTTTAATTAAAATTACTGTATTTTATTAAAAAAAAAACAAAAATCATAATAGGAGAGAGTAAGAGATTTTTTTTTTAAATTTAAATATTAAATAAATAATAATAATTTTAATTAAAATAACTATCATTTAAAAGGACCAATATAAAACCTTAATATATTTGTTATTCAAAATTCAAAATTTATATTTAGTATACATAAAAGTTGAAGATTAAGATAACCTTATGAATCTTAATAAAATATATATAATAATGTTATAAAGTAAAGAAAACAGGGCCTACTAAATAAAGTAACTTTACTTCTGCCGTTAGAGGATCATAATTAATAATTACCCATGAAATAAAGTATTTATGATACTGACCAAAGGAGGAAGATAAAAGAGTGGACCAGCTACTTGAGCAGGCCAATGGCCATCAGTAGCTTGCAATGCTGATAGGTAATGGGTGGCCCTTCTTAACGCGGCTGTTGTATTCTGGTACGTAATCTCTCCGTCCTCTATCTTCGGACTATCTATTATTTGTCGGAAGTTCTTTTCTCTTAGAAACTGCATCGACCAGACTAAATTATCAGTTTAACCGCTAAACATATTGCAAAATGGAAAATGAATACTTATATCTAAGGCCAATAGGCAATACGATATACGGTGTTATTAACATGACAAAAACAACAACATGCATGATGGTATTATATATCGTATATTGTAGAGATACTTTTAAAGTTAGATAAAATTTAAAAACATGAATTTAAAAGAAAAAAATATTTTTAAAATTATAAGGTTGATATCTAACTATGTTCGCGGTTTGAATTGGATCGGTTTTGAAACAAAAATTATTTGATCTAATCTCTTCGGTCTAATTCATTTGGTTTAGAATTTTTTTTTTTAAATTCAATTCAATTCATTCCAATTTTATTTTGTTTGGATTGGATCGGTTTTCGATTTTTCAAAAATCCTAAAATTTCAGCCATACAAATCACTAGTTATTTATAAGCAGAAGTTAGATCAAACATGTTTTGAAAAAAACTCTTATAATTAAAAGCTCTTTTTTTATAATGAAGAAAAAAAGCTAAAAGTCAAAAGCATCTAGGATGAGCTTTTTTTTAAGCTTTTATCAACTTTTCTTGAATTATGTGTTTTTTTTTAATAAAAAGCTATACAGAGATATAGAGAGAGAGAGATTTTTCTTGAAATATATGCTTTTAAATAATTATTATTTTTTTTTTGATAACATGCTTTTAAATAATTTTAAGTTAAAAAATTTATGTAATCACCAAACAGTTTTTAGTGCTTGTTTGGATCTTCTTCGTTTTTAAGCTAGAAGTTAATTATAAGAAAAAACTAGGCTAAATAAATTTTGAGAAAAGTTCTTATAATGAAAAACACTTTTTTTATAATGAAAAAAAAAAACCTAAATGCCGAAAGCTTCTAGGAGGAGCTTTTTTTTTAAACTCTTATCAATTTTTGTTGAATTGTGTGCTTTAGCTAATAAGTAGATTCTAGCTAAAAAAAAAGATTCAAATTTTATTTTATTTTTTTTAACTTTATTTTATAAGTGGTTTATAACTTTAAAAAAATATATAGAATCCAAACTGAGTCTGAAAAAGGAAAAAGAAAAAAGACACCTGAAAGCGCCAGAGAAGATCAGAACAGGCCTTGACACGGAAGCGATTGTTATAGAAATTTAGACGGGCAGCTTCAACCTGGGCTCGCTCCTTGGGGCTTCCTGCCTCAGGATCGAACTCCCATGTTTGCCTTCCCACGAAGTTGTTTGTCGAGAAGATATATGGGTCATTTCCACCGTCTGCTATCTTCAACCTCCACATTTTCTTTTTCTTTTTCTTGTTGGTGTTTCTTTTAGCCAAAGATGATTGCCCTATATGTACGTAGATGTAGAGTTTAAATAAGCAGATAGATTTCAGTCCTTTTTATTTTGGTAGATACGTGGTGTAAGCACACCGTTTTTCATGAGTCCACTATCGCTGCATGATTCCTACCCTGTCTCACGAAACACGACAAATCTTTCTTTGAAAATAAATTCAAAACAAAGAAACAGGTGCATACATTGATCAACTTTACATGTATTAAAACATGAGAAGGGTTATATTTACAAATTTTTATAGAAAAAAAAAATTATAATAGGAGAGAGTAAGAGGTTTTTTTTTTAAATTTAAATATTAAATAAATAATAATAATTTTAATTAAAATAACTATCATTTAAAAGGACAAATATAAAACCTTAATATATTTGTTATTCAAAATTCAAAATTTATATTTAGTATACATAAAAGTTGAAGATTAAGATAACCTTATGAATCTTAATAAAATATATATAATAATGTTATAAAGTAAAGAAAAAAGGGCCTACTAAATAAAGTAACTTTACTTCTACCATTAGAGGATCATAATTAATAATTACACTACGTTATCCCATTTTTTTGGAGGTTACAAGGAATTGAACACAACACCCTACACTACACACACTCCTAACACACACACCCCACACCACTAGGCTAACCCTAGTGGTGCCACTACGTTAACCCATTAAAACATATAAAACACAAATACAGAACATTTATTGATCAGTTTCTCTACTCATTTCCGGTATCCAATCCAAGAAGCAAGCACAACTCATGCGTGACTTCATATCTTTTTTAGAAATTTGTATATATACCATATAACCCCACGTTTTTTTATAACAACATCAAAACACGTTTTTTATAACAAGAATGGTTTGTGGCGAGAGAAGAATTATTTTAAGGGTGTATTCAATTAAAATTTTAAAAAATTATTTTTGAATACAAAACGATTAATATTGAATTCTGGATTTTAAATAATTTAAAAAAGTCAAATATTAATATATTATTCATTTAAGACAACTAAGATTTTAAATACGAAATAATTTTTTTTTTTGGGTATTCAAAAACTTGCTAATTTTAATATAATTTTTTGTTAATGTAAATATTTTTGTGACTTCTTAGTAATACATATAAATGTTACATATCCTGTTTACCAAAAAATAAATAAATATTATATCCTGTCTCTTAGTCTGATCACAACCCATAAGATTTCTCTAACAACATAGTGTGTGCCTTATATTGTTTTGAGTTCCAGTTTATGCAGTTATAGTACACTTGGATTTCAAGCATTGGCTTCAAAGTGAAGGTTTTTGCATGATTTACCTTTCAGTTCATGTATTTGGATTATGTAACTGCTATAAGCATTTTACTTTGTGCGTTTGTTTGTTTTAATCATTGCATGCATTGTTTGGATCATATGATATTGGTGGGGTGGAGTACTGTTATTGCCGGATGATTTTTTAACAAATCTATTAGGTTTGTACTAAATTTAATTTATTGAACTAAATTTATATTAAATAATATATTAACACAAGTAAATTTTTAAATAAAAAAATTATATATTTATTTGGTATAAACATAAATAAATGAATTCGAACCTTAAAATAAAATGTTAACTATATATAAAAAGTTATTTTACATAACTATTATTATGTTGTGTCTTTCTTTCTACTTCTCCTTTTTTTTATTAATATCATTAGTGCACAATAAATTATATGAGTTGCATATTATATGCAACTTATAACATATTTCTTATTCATAATATTATTGAAGAAGAGTTTGTTAGAATTGGGTCTTTTGATATTACCACATTCAACTTTAGTAAAATGTCATCATCTAATCTCTTAAAGTTTTGGGTTAAAATGTCGCTTATCATAATATTAGAGCTTCAGTAACTACGAGGTCATGAGTTTGATCCTCCTCGCCCCCACACATTCAGGTGAAATTAAGGAGAGTGTATTGGATCGGGATTTCAAAGGATTTTAATGGATTATTTTTGGACAAAAAAAATGTTGGAATTCAATTAGAATTTTAATGGATTGAAAAAATTCACTGGCAAGATTTCTACAAGAGGACTTGAAACCTTAGACAAGCAAGATTTCAAGCATGTGCAAGCTGGAAGATGACGTTTTGACGTCTAGGAGAGCATTAAAATGCTCTAATGAAGGAAACAACAAGAACTCACTGGAGCAGAACGTTTTAGCGGCCAAACAGAGCGCCAAAACGCTCCAGTAGCAACAAATCACCCTTCGAAGAGGGCGTTTTGGCGCCCAACAGCGCGCTAAAACGCCCATAGGCAGACAACAATACACTGGGAGGACGTTTAGGCCCACAAATAGCACGCTAAAACGTCCATGCACGAACCAATCAGCCCAAGATTTGATTTGATTTGCCAATGGATACTTATTTGAAATGTTTTGAATTAAAACAGAAACATATCAATCTTGATTTATTAATTGATAGAGATCCATGGGAAGATTTGATGAAAGATCATAACAAGGATTCGAAGCTTAAATTTGTCACCCAATATGCAAGATCTTAAATAAAAAAAGGAGGTAATTGAAGATTTGATTGCAAATTTGATAAGGATTCGTTGGGAGATTCAATAAAGGATACAACTTCAATGGTTATAAATAAGGAGTTGAGGATCAGACCAATTCACAAGTCCAGAGAATTACATAGAAACCTGAAGGAGGAATCCTGTTGCGGAGTGCTAGAACATTGAGGAACCAAGTCAACATCACACCAATGGAGGCTTGGGGTTCTCTTTTCTTTACTATTGTTTTTGAATTCAGTATGCTAGGCTAAACTTTTATGTAGTTAGGGGTAGATGGAACCTAATTGAATCTTTATGTTTAGGAATTCAATTGTCTCTGAATTATTTTCTTTTTATAATTGAATAAATTTATCTGTCTTTAATGCTTTCTATAAGTTTGCTCCTTATAAAATGATTTTGGGGAATTGTATGACAATAGGGATGTTGGTGCATGAACCCCGACTTGATAAATTTATCACAATCACTGTGATATAGGGATAGACATAGGGTAATTGTGCAATCTAGGAATTCTTGATCTTAATGCATGTTTTCTTGGGGAATAACTGGGGAACTAGGGTTCTTCTGAGATCACATAGATTTAGAGTAACAAGGAATTGAGCCCTAATTAACTTAGAAAGAATTGATTGGCAATGTTTTAAGAAAAGATTCTTGACTGTTTAATTCAAAACATATTGAGGAGATTGGGGGAAGTCGAAACCCTAACTACGCTTGTTTTTAATTCATAATCAATCATCATCTTTTTCAATTGTCTTTTGAATTCTGTAATTTTAATTGCATGTTAATTTTTTTCAATTCAAATTCTCTTCATCTTAATCTTGATTGTCCAACTAAATTGCGGTTAGCGAACTAGTGCTTGAAAATCCGATCCTCGTGGGAACGATCTCGTACTCCGGTACACTTTATTAATTTACGAACGGTGCACTTGCCGAGTCGCAACAAGATTTTTGCGCTGTTGCCAGGGATTTGATCCTTCAACATTAGAAGTAACTAAAAACTTTTTAGATTGGACGTTTTAATTTTCTGCACTTTAAGCATACTGCAAAAACATTTTCTGCATAAAAAAAAATTCAGCATATTTTAATTTTCTGCACATCTTTTCAATCTTAGTTTATGAGAGGTACTCTTAACCCGCGAATCTTGCAGTTTGATCCTAAGATAGAAAAGACAGAAAGGAAACTCAGAAAAAGCGCAAGGGAAAGGAAGGCACAAGAAGCAAAGGAAGCCTAAAGTTCAACAGAACCAAAGGAGGAAACAATGGCTGACAACAATGTAGTTCAGAACCCTCCAAGGACGTTGGGAGATAACCTGCCCCAGCTCGAGTTCCACAGACAACGAGCATTGTTAGACCAAATGTGGATGCTAACAACTTCGAGCTTAAGCCAGCATTGTTGCAATTAATTCAAAAAGATCAGTTCGCTGGAGGAAGCACGAAAGATCCTTATATTCATCTTGATAACTTTCTACTTTACTGTGATACATTAAAGATGAGTGGAGTCTCACGTGACGCCATCTTGCTCAGATTATTTCCATGCTCACTAAAGGATGACGCAAGAGCTTGGCTGCAGTCACTGCCTGAGGGAAGCATCACCAATTGGGATGATTTAGCAATGAAATTCTTGGCCAGATTCTTCTCAGCTTCAAAGATGGCAAGGCTCAAATCAGAGATCACTGCTTTTGAACAAAAAGAAAGTGAATCTTTGTATGAGGCATGGGATAGGTTTAAAGGACTACTCCGAAAGTGTCCTCAACATGGCATTGAAGCATGGGAGAGAGGAAGAATCTTCTTCCAAGGAATGACGCCAAGCACAAGAACATTGGTGAATGCTGCAGTAGGAGGATCATTGAAAACAAAAACTCCAGAGGAAGCATTGGAATTGTTGGAATCTTTAGCTTCTCAAGAGTATGACAATGCTCCAGTCACACAAAGGAGAGCGGGAATCATGAAGCTTTACGGATATGATGCAATCTTGGCTCAGAACGAACAAATACTGCAAATTAATAAGAAACAACAAGAACAATTAGATGCTCTTACAGAGCAATTTGCTACTTCTCAAGTTTCTTCTGTTAGTAGTACTCAAATAATTTGTGGCATTTGTGCAGATGCTCATGCAACTGAAGATTGCGACTACATGAGAACAACTGAAAAGGTTGAAGTCAATAGAATCAGGTACGATCAAAAGAACCAGAACAATCCGGGGAGGAATCAATATGGTAATAACTATAATCAAGGGTGGAAAAATCCTAACCGACACCCCGGGATAAGTTACAAAACAAATCATCAAATGAATCCTCCCTTGCCACTGCAACAACAGTCCCCACCTCAAGGCAACACTTCAGAGTGGGAGGAAGCTTTTGCACAACTATCCAAGACCACATCAGACTACATTCAGAATGCAAATGCTTTCAGAGATGAGACAAGAGCTTCATTTCAGAATCAATAAGCTTCTATCCGGAACCTGGAAACTCAAATCGGCCAGTTGTCAAAACAATTTACTGAGAGAACTCATGGCACCTTCCCAAGTAACACAGACACGAACCCAAATGCGCAATGTAATTCAATTGTCACCAGAAGTGGAATCGTGATCTAACCTGTGGAAAAGCCGCCAGTTGAAAAGAAGAAAGAAGCTGAACCTGAAGCTGAGAAGGAGAAAGAAGAAGATGCATGATATGCGCCTAGCATATAAGGAAATCTGAGCCAAAAAGAGAAAGAATGTTGATGAAATCTTGAGAAAAAGAGCAAGAATCACTGTTAATTTGTCAAAATCTTTATCAAGGATTGAATACTGATTTTATGCTAATTTTGTAGGAAAAAGCAAACAAACTGGAGCAAAACGAGGATTTTGCAAAATCAAAATTCACGCTCAAAGCGTGGATCTCACGCTGGCAGCGTGGAAGGAATTTTTCAAACAGAAGCGTTCACGCTTGAAGCGTGAATTTGACGCTGAGAGCGTTAGTTTGGGAATTCTCAGACCCCGTGTTTTGCAACGGGGCAATTTTGGAAAAGAAAAAAAAAAGATTTAAAAATCAAGTTTTTGATTCAGCAATGAGATCTCTATCCAAATTAGAGATAAGATTAGATGATTTGTGATAAGATTGAATCAAGATACAATAAAGATTTGAAATTCTAATTTATCAATCAAATCTCCAAGGTTGTTACATGAAAAAAAGGAAACAAAGTTTAAATCAAATACAAACTCTTGGATGGGCTCAATGCCGGTGGTTATAAATAAGGAGCTTGGGAGCACAACAAAGGAACCAATTCACAACTCGGAGCAAGCAGAGGGTGACTGAAGATCAAGAATTCTTCTCCATTCTTTCCAATAATTATAGTTTTTATGCTTTCTTTTGAATATTTGTTTATGTCAGATATGACTATGTCTGGCTAAGTTCTTTTATTGTAGTTAGGGTCACAAACCCTATGTGAACCCTTGTTGTGACAGATTGATTTAAATTATTTTACTCGTTTATATAAATTTCTTTATCTAATCTTGTGCGTATTTGATATTTTCCTTATTAAACCTGATCAATTTGATAGTTGAAAATAGTTTGAGGGTTTGAACCTTAAATAGGGATATTGGGGTTTCTGATCTCGAAAGGAGATAAGATAACTATTGGTATGCATACTAGGGATAGATGTATATTTAATTGCAGATGTTGGAATTACTGTGTTCATTGCTTAATTCTCATGAGGGGTTACTAAGGGATTAGGATTCTAAGTGAGGTTAAAGGGTTAAGTTACCAAGGGATTGGGATTTAATTATTAATATATTGAGATCATAATTATCTGAGAAATTATATAAATAAGTATTTTGTATCAATCCAAAGTAATAAGTGGGGATCATAGGGAGAGTGTTCCCTAACTGCAATTCTTTCTCATATTTTCAAAACCAACTCCATTATTATTCTTCTTTTCATTCTTGAAAATACAAAAACTCAAAAATAAGTCTTTACTTTTATGGTTACTAAGATTCAATTTAATTTTCCCAACAAAAGATCAAGTTTTTCAACTTAAAGTGACTGATTATTTTAGTACTTGGTTTTCAATCCCTGAGGAGACGATCTTTCTTACTACTTTACTACTTATGCGAAACGGTATACTTGCCGGATAGCATCAATGCAGGAGAAGCTAAAAGGAGCAATTCAGAGAAGAAGCTGTTCAAATGGGAGAAAATGAAAGCTCTGGACCGGCAACCAAAAGCGGCAGACCCGTCTCCCTATGCAAAAGTTCCATACCCTCAGCGGTTGAAGCAGGAAATCCAGAAACAACAATACACCAAATTTCTGGACATCTTCAAGAAGCTGCAAGTTAACATTCCTTTCGTAGAACCCCTGGAAAGCATGCCCAATAATGCGAAATTCATGAAAGACCTTCTGTCAAAGAAACGCAAGTTGAAGGAGTGAGAAACAGTGGCCCTAACTAAGGAATGCAGTACAATCATCCAAAAGAAACTTCCTCCCATGCTGAAAGATCCAGACAGCTTTAGTATTCCTATTGTCATAGGAAATATTGAAGTAGGAAAAGCATTATGTGATATGGGAGCAAGTGTAAATATGATGCCACTTTCCATGTGCAGAGCTCTTGGAATCAAAGAGCTAAAGCCGACTACGGTTTCTCTCCAGTTAGCTGACAGATCGATCAGACGACCAGATGGGGTAATTGATGATGTTTTAGTTAAAATTGACAAATTTATCTTCCCTGCAGATTTTGTAATTCTGAATATGGAAGAAGATGTCGAGATTCCTCTATTGCTTGGAAGGCCATCCTAGCCACTTCAAAAGCAATGATCGATGTGGAGCAAGGGAAACTGATGTTGAGGATGAACGAAGAGACAGTCACCATTGATGTCTTTGAGTCAATGAAGCATCCAACTGATGGAGGAAACTGTTTTCTGGTTAACATAATTCAAGAAGCAGTTGATGACGCGATGAAAGAGGAGAGTTCTCCACTAGAATTAGAACAAATCAACGAAGAAGCTGAACTTGCTGATAAAGAACCAGTGGTGGAAGAACTAGAAATAAAGAAAGATAACATCCCTCTTAGAGCACCGAAGGTGGAGCTTAAGGTGTTACCTTCAAATCTGAAGTATGCTTTCCTTGGTGACAACAACACTTATCCAGTCATCATCAATATTGCGCTATCAACCAAGGAAGAAGAAAAACTTCTCAAGGTGCTGAAGAAACACAAAGCTGCAATAGGATGGTCCTTCTCCGACTTAAAAGGTATAAATCCTTCCTTTTGTACTCATAAGATTCTAATGGAAGATGATATTAAACATGTGAGGCAGCCGCAAAAGAGACTCAATCCAACCATGAAAGAGGTTGTGAGGAAAGAGGTAGTTAAACTATTAGATGCAGGAATGATCTATCCTATATCTGATAGCGCATGGGTAAGTCTAGTAGAAATTGTACCAAAGAAAGGTGGAGTCACCGTGGTAAGAAATGAAAACAATGAGCTGATTCCAACAAGGACAATCACCGGGTGGAGGATGTGTGTTGACTATAGAAGACTTAATGCAGCCACTCGGAAGGACCGCTTCCCAATTCCTTTCTTGGACCAAATGTTGGAGAGACTAGCTGGTCATGCCTTCTACTGCTTCCTGGATGAGTACTCGGGTTACAACCAAATAGCAGTAGCTCCAGAAGATCAAGAGAAGACAACATTCACATGCCCTTACAGAGTATTCGTTTACCGGAGGATGCCCTTCGGCCTGTGCAACGTGTAACACCATGTGTATACCCGGTTTGTTATCATGTCATCGTATTAAGCTACGCTTAATTAAAATTGCGGAATAACTTTTTCTTTTCAATTATGACGTCATTAATATTAACCAAGTTGATTACTTAGTTCTCTTTCAAAACATTGCATGTATGTAATTGCAAATAAACAACTATCTATACTGAAATACCTCATGATATAAATAAGCGAGTATCTAAGTCACGGATCTACAACACATAGTCCGGACAATATCCTGATACATTTAACAACTCAAATCTAAAATAAGAAAGTCAACACAAAGTGGCATGGACAATCCTTATGCTCACCAAATAAGGAAACAAAGCCCAACAGAGTATCAACTCAAACAACAACATAAGGATAACAGGCTAAAACAACAATCCATAAATATAAGCTAGAAACAAAAGCAGCAGTCAACTAAGCTCCGGCCTCCTGCTGCCTGAGGTCTCAACCCCCGAGTTACCTGAACCTGAAAATGTGTCCCAAACGTGGGGTGAGATCTCTAAACAGAAATCTCAGTAAGGCAAGGGGTCCTCAAGGATTTCTCCACCCCAAGCTCACTTACATGTGCAATATAAGTTCTAAAAACAATAAACAATATCAGTTCCAAAATCAGTGCAATGCAAACATATAATCATGTCATATGTGTCAATATTATTCTACTGGCCAGAGAAATGCAGGATTTATATACGTCTATTACCCACATTAGTGCAAGACGCCACTTGCACCCACCCACTGGATCACCGTATTGTATGACGCCATATACTCAGGCTTACTGTCTAATTGGAACAACACATACATACTATAAGCAATTGCACATAAAGCTCAACAACATTTCCAATATCAAAGCATGTAAACACATCATGCATATAAACCATTCCCTCATGGGGTATGGTGGAACCACACAGTGGCTAAACCGAGGAGACGAAAGCTTACCTTACAAGCTAACTATCCAAGCCAAGAGTCCACACAAGCTCAAGGCCCACAAACAGCACAATCACAATCTGTTTATACAATAATTAATCATCAATAATCATTGCTCAAGATTCCATTAAGTGATTAAGGCTTTCTAACTTATTTTAAGTCATTTCATGCTGTTTCTGCAGGAGGTATTCAAATACTCCTCGAAGAGTATTCGAATACTCCAAGTCTCCAAAAAGTATTCGACTACTTTCACTTAAGTATTTGAATACTACAAGGTATTCAAATACTTTCCCACTCAGTATCCGAATACCCCCAAGGTATTCGAATACCAAACTAACTGTATTCAAATACTCTCTAGTATTCGAATAATTCTTCATAGGTATCCGAATACTTTTCTTCCCAAAAAAGTATTCCAATACTCCCCCAAGGAGTATTCGACTACCAAGGGATAAGTATTTGAATACTGCACGAAAAGTATTCGAATACTTATCAGACATAATGCAGAAACTCGAGCATTCTTCTGCATAAGTCCAATTTTAAGAGTTCAAATGCGATTGGGAGTCCAAAAACTCCCTAAACAGATATTCATTAACATGTTATGAACTCAGAAAATCAGTCTTTTACTTAAATGATCAAAACTAGAAAATGAGTGCTCTTGGAGCTCTCAAGACAGTCCCACAACACTGACTTTCAAGGACCATGAAAATGAGCACCAAGGAAGGACCTTTTACTCCAAAAGTGGCTTCTTGAAGCCTAAAATACAATGACAATGGCTTCCCCAAGGAGAACACAACTCAGCCCCCACTACCTCACCAAATAGCATCTAAACTTAGAAAACAAGTGCTTTTCTCCCACCCAAGCCTCAATCACACTCAACCATGGTGATTTGATGAAGAAATAATGGAGAAAGGTGGTCACTTTGAGCTTTTTCTTTGGAGGAATAAAGGTGGCTGATAGGATCTCCAGCAACAAGGGTCACGTAGGATTAGAATATGGCCTAGGGTTTTGGGCCAAAATGAGTATTTATAGCTCATTTAAATTTAAACATACAGTATTAACACTAATAGCTACGCTTAGCATTTTAATCTCAAACTTTAGATTCTGAACCTAGCCATTTTTCTAGGATTTTTCATATTTTTATTTTATTTTTCGCAGCACTTTTCGTTACGCGCTTTTACTTAACCAGTATCAGTTCTGACACCAGTTCTCATTATTTCGACTTGAAACTTGAAATCACAGTCCTATATATTATTCCGAGATACTTCATCGGTACGCACTTATACCGTGGAGCAGAACCGAATCTGCACTTTTCGTAAGAAAAGCGACTTTCAGCATTAATAATTACTTTCTATAATTATACAAGTCTTCTAATAATTATTAGGGTCAATTATGGAATTATCTCATAATTATTTAATTAAATTCCTTAATTAACAGTGCGGGTTCTTACACAACGCTCCGACAACTTTTCAAAGGTGTATGCTTTCTATCTTTTCTGATATGGTTGAAAAATCCATTGAAATCTTCATGGGTGATTTTTTTTGTTTTTGGTCCCTTTTTTTACACTTGTTTAGAAAATCTGTCATGTGTTTTACAAAGATGTCTGGAGAGTAATCTTGTTTTGAACTGGGAAAAATGCCTCTTCATGGTAAAAGATGACATTGTTTTAGGACACAAGGTGTCCAAAGATGGTATAGAAGTTGATAGAGCTAAAATATCTGTTATTGAGAAACTTCCCCCTCCCTCTAATGTTAAAAGTATTCGAAGTTTCCTCGATCATACAGGTTTTTACAGGCGCTTTATGTAACACCTCGTATATATCCGGTAATGTTATCATACTATCGTATTAAGCAGCGCTTAATTAAAAATGCGAAATATCTTTTTCTTTTCAATTATGATGTCATTATCATTACCAACTTGCTTATTAATCAATTAATAAAACATCGCCTGTATGTAATTGCAATAAAATAGCTAACTGAAATACCTCATAACATAGATAATAAAAGTGTGGCTCTAGTCACGGAACTACAACAACATAGACCGGACCATATAACAATTTATACAACTCCAATCTAAAAGTACTAACATAAAGTGTCATGGACAATCCCCATGCTCACTCAAATAAGGCAACACGCCCAACATCAGTCTCAACAACAACATAAACATACATAGCAGAAAACATAAACAGCATCCAAATCCAGTCATGGCAGCAATACAACAAAATATCATAATCAGCTAAGCTCTGGCCTCCTGCCGCCAGAGGCATCAGTCACCATATATACTACCTGAACCTGAAATAAGCATTCCCCAAACGTGGGGTGAGATCTCTAAACAAGAAATCTCAGTAAGACAAGGGGTCCTCAAGGATCTTCCACCCCAAGCTCACTTACATGTGCAATATAAGTTCAAAAGCAGTTTATCATCATAAGTTCTAAAATAGTGCAATGCAGCAGATAATCATGTCATGTGTATCAATTCTATTCTACTGGCCAGAGAAATGCAGGATTTATATATGTCTAATACCCACAAATAGTGCAAGATGCTACTTGCATCCACCCCGGATCACCGTCTTGTATGACGCTACATACTCAGGCTTACTGTCAAGATGGAACAACGCATGCATGTTAAAAGCCATTACACATAAAGCTGAACAGCATTTCAAATTATCCAAAGCATGTAACACAACATGCATATAACCAGATCCCCATGGGACATGGTGGAACCACAACATGGCTAAACCGAGGACACGAAAGCTTACCTCGCAAGCTAAAAACCCAAACCAAGGTCCACACTAGCTCGAGGTCCACAAACAGAACAATCAATATCTGTTTTAGACCTACAATTATATCAATATTCATATTCTAATATTTTACCATGATAAACAGAATTTCCAGCAACCAAAACGCGACTTATAATAGACACTGCGATCAAACCACTGATCCAATGGCTACGAAAATTTACAGAGTTGTAGCCTTATGTGTTAGCTTCACATAGGTCCAAGATATCGAATATTTACTAAAACAGGTTCGTTGCTGTCCAGACCAAAATATCGGGATATCTCCAACTGAATATCGGGATATCTGATATCCGGATATTTCCAACCAAATATCGGGATATCCGATATCCGGATATTTCCCACCAAATATCAGGATATCTGATATCCGGATATTTACAACCAAATATCCGGATATTTCGCGTCAGAATGCAGATTTTGCATTTCGCGAGATATCAATCCCAAGGGTCCATTTTTAACACTTAAACACGTTAAAGCATGCATTTTTAGGCACATTAAAGTTCATACAACTGATGGTTACTTGCTTAACTCATTAAACATGCCAAGACATCAACTTTAACCCATTAAACTCATGATCAAATGTTAGACAACTCACCCAAAGCTCAACCAGCCAACATAGGGTGCTCTTGGAGCTCACAAGACAACTCCAAGGTTCTGACTTCTTCAAGAAACGAAAATGTAAGTTGAAGGTTGGTCCTTTCTTCGCAAAGAACACACCTTGAAGCTTAACAAGCCAACTCGGAGGTTCCCACAACTCAACTCTCCAACTCAGCCCTCAAAGCTGACTTCCAACAGCCTCTAAACTCAGAACACAAGCTCTCTACACACTCACAAGGCCACTCACACAAGGCTCAAGTGTTTGGAGGTGAAGAAACCAAGCAAAAGGTGATTACTTGGCCAAGAAATGGAGAAGAAGGCCTTTGGACACTATTCTGGTCAGCCACCCTCTCCCAAGCCACGTACATGCAGTAGTTATTTAGGGTTTTGTGCCCAAGTGTGCCTATTTATAGTGATTTAACATTTAAACACACAGTATTAACTTTAATTGCTACGCTTAGCATTTTAATCCCAAACTTTGGATTCTTAACCTACTCAATTTTACAAGAATTATCATATTTTTCTTATAATTTTCTGAGCACCTTTCCGGTACGCGCTTTTCAAAGCCAGTACCGGTTTCTAGCACCAGTTCTCATTATTTGGACTTGAAACTCATTTTACAAGTCCTACATATTATTCTAGTAATTATCATGCACTTATTATAATTTTCCGGGATACTTTTTCGGTACGCATTTATACTGACTAGCAGAACCTGTATCTGCAATTTTCTTCCAAAAAGCGACTTTCAGCATTCTTACTCACTAATTATAATTATTAAAGCCTCAGAATAATTATTAGGGTCAATTATGGAATTATTTCCTAATTTGACATAATTAATTAATTAAATCCCTTAATTAACGGTGCAGGTTCTTACACTTTATCAAGGACTTTTCCAAGATAGCAAAACCACTATGCAAGCTGTTGGTCAAGGATGAGGAATTTAACTTCACAGATGAATGTTTGGTAACATTTAATATTCTAAAAGATTGCTTGACCACTACACCTATAATCACTGCACCTGTTTCACTTTACCTTTTGAATTAATGTGTGATGCTAGTGATTATGCCATAGGAGCAGTCTTAGGACAAAGAAAAGATAAATTGTTGCATGTAATTTACTATGCTATTAAAATTCTCAATGATGCACAAATGAGTTATGCAACCACTGAAAAAGAATTACTAGCAGTTGTCTATGCTTTTGATAAATTTAGACCATATTTGCTGGGGTCTAAAGTAATTGTTTACACTGATCATGCTACTTTAAAGTATTTGTTGAATAAGCAGGATGCAAAGCCACGACTACTTAGATGGATGCTACTCCTTCAAGAATTTGAAGTAGAGATCAGAGACAAGAAAGGAGTGAAGAACTTGGTGGCTGATCGCCTCTCCTGGATCCAAGAAAAAGATCTTCAAGATGGACCTGAACTGAAGATCAGAGAAGAGTTCCCTGATGAGCAAATATTGGATATCAATGTTATCTCAGAATGGCAAATGGAGGAAGTAAAAACCACAAGTACACCTCCATGGTTCGCGGATTTCGCAAACTTCAAAGCAGCAGGAGAAATTCCAGTATACTTTACATGGCAACAAAGAAATTTTTTTTTGCACGATGTTAAGAAATATTTTGGAATGAGCCATTCCTCTTCTACAGATGTGCCGATGGAGTAATAAGACGGTGCATTCCAGAGGAAGAGATGAAAGATATCTTATGGCACTGCCATGGTTCAAGCTACGGTGGACATTTCGCGGGAGAAAGAACAGCCGCGAAAGTACTGATGAGTGGCTTCTATTGGCCAACACTCTACAAGGATGCAAGGAAGTTTGTTGAATCATGTGATAGATGTCAAAGAACGAGGAATATTTCCAGATGACATGAAATGCCCCTCAACAACATATTGGAGGTTAAAATCTTCTATGTGTGGGGAATGGACTTCATGTGACCTTTTTCCCCTTCCTATGGCAACAAATACATCCTGGTAACAGTTGATTACGTTTCCAAGTGGGTAGAGGCTGTTGCTCTTCCTACTAATGATGCTTGGGTAGTCGTCGTATTTCTCAAAAGAAATATATTCGTCCAATATGGAGTACCGCGAGCAATCATAAGTGACGGAGGGACTCACTTTGACAATAGACAAGTGGAATACGTGCTGGCTAAATGCGGAGTGAAGCACAAGATAGCAACACTGTATCATCCGCAAACAAGTGGTCAAGTAGAGATATCCAACCGAGAGCTGAAACGTATCTTGGAGAAAACAGTCGGAAGTTCCAGAAAAGACTGGTCCAAGAAGCTTGATGATGCACTGTGGGCATACCGGACTGCATTCAAGACACCAAAAGGAATGTCTCCCTTCCAATTACTGTTTGGAAAAGCTTGTCACTTACCAGTAGAGTTGGAACACAAAGCACTGTGGGCAATCAAGTACCTGAACTTCGACTCCAAGACTGCAGATGAAAAGAGACTACTTCAACTGGATGAGCTTGACGAATTCTGACTCTCTGCATACGAGAGTGCGAGTCTTTACAAAGAAAAGACGAAGAAGTTGCATGAGAATAAGATCCTACCTCAAGACTTCAAGGTGGGGAATCAGGTATTACTCTTCAACTCTCGCCTCCGTCTTTTTCCAGGGAAATTGAAGTCCAATGGTTGGGACCGTTCATTGTGAAGAACATGAAATCATATGGAGCAGTGGAGATCAGTCTGCTGGATTCTGAGAGAATCTTCACCGTAAATGGTCAACAACTGAAATTATACATGGGAGGAGAAATAGACAGGGGAACAACCACTGTTGCCCTTGTCGAGGTAACTTGAACCAGGTACGTCAGGCTCGTGACATTAAACAAGCACTGATGGGTAGGTAAACCCATAAGTTACTGTTTTATTTTAAATTTTATTTTATTTTGATTTAGAAAAGAAAACAAAAACAGGTAGATGTGTGAGACTAATGGTGTTCATGATCTAAAGTGACAAGAAGAAGAGGGCTCAAGAAGCTAAGGTATGAATTTTTCTAAGTTAATTAAAAAAACCTCACTGCTTGAGAGTGTTTTAACGCTCATCAGAGCGCCAAAACGCTGAAGAAGAAACCAAAACTGAGTTTCGAATAGCACGTTTTAGCGGCCATATGCGCGCTAAAACGTGCTCCTAAAAGGGAAAGAGGAACAAACTTCACTATCTATGAGCGTTTTAATGCTCTATTGGGCATTCAAATTCTCTTGAAAGGGATAATTGATGATTCAAAGAACGCGTTTTAGCGCTCTCCTGGGCGCTAAAACACGCTCATGAAGTAACAGAACCCAATCCCTCTGGCTCTTAGCATTTTAACGCCCTATAAGCGCGCTGAAACGCCTTTATGCGGGCCTGTTATTTTTAAATCCCCTGTGTTTCTTCCCCCCTTCATTTTATACACAACTCAATTTTCCATCTCACTCTCAACTCTCTCTGCACTCATTCTCTCCTAATATCAAATACATCTTCAAGCAATTCTTTTCATCTCCACACAAAGAATTCCAGGTACTCTCTTATCATCTATAAATTCTGCATTGCTAAGTTGGTATTGACTTTCAATTCCCCATTCCTTGATTAGTAAGCCATAGAACGCTTAGGGTAGAACTTAGGGTTTCAATTTAGGTTTGCTAAAAAACTTATGGCAAATGACAGATGATGAGACGAGGATGTTAATTGGAGCCATTTCTTATGCATTGATGGGATTCTTGCATGATTAAATTGATATCAAATACTCTCTTCCTAAATATGCATGCAACCTGTTTGATGTAATAGCACAAAGGAATTGCATACAAAATTAATAAGAAAATGAATGAATGAACATAACATTGCAATAGAATCAGTCCCAAAACTGATTACAAAATTCATAAGTGATTAGATCATTTGTTTTTAAGGTAGATTGAGTTTTCTTTTTTCTCAACAATGTTGCAATTACTTGGGAATATGAACTTTAGAGGAGAGGTTTATTTTGGACATTCACCAAGCATTGTGCTACTTCATATTTTTACATTGTGGACTGTTGGAATACAACCATTGATTGATACATGCTGAATCTGAGTAGAAAATTCTATGCTACAATTAAAGCATGAAAGTGACCATTACGATTGCAATTGGAAATACACAGATGGAAACTCCAAATAGATACCTCCTGAATTTGATTCATAAATTGCTATAACTGGGAATAATTTTCTAATTTTCAGGAATGTTTACCAGAAGCAAAAATACAAAGAGGCTAAAGGTGAACCGGGGTGGATCCAGTTCTAGGCCAGCAGCTGAAGTTGGCTATGATGAGCACTGATTCCGGTCCACAGCTTATGCTGCCAGGTTCAATGAAATGGTAAAGAAGAAGCCCTTTGTTAGAGAAAGGGAATTTTATCTGAAGCAAGGGCAACATCCAGATTTCTACAACCTAATGGTGACTAGATGATGGAGGAAATTTGGGAGAATCCCAGTCAAAGCCATAAAAGAGCTGGCTAGAGAATTCTATGCCAATGCTTACACTGTTGAGCAAGGGGCGAACATGGAATATGTTAGCTATGTAAGAGGGAAAGAGATACACTATGATTCTGACACAATTCAAAACCTTCTCCAAACTGCTCACCATGACAACACCACGGAAACCACATGCATGTTCCAACAAAAATACACCAAGATATTCTATGAGATGGAAGATCCATTTGGAGTGGCTGAAACTGTTCTCCGGGGTATAGCACTTCCTGGAGAAAAGTGGGACCTAACTAAAGACCACAGCCAACCAAAGAGGATCTGGTTGAGGCAACTGAACAATGTGGCCAAAGTGTGGCATCACTTCATTATATGCAATATTATGCCAAGCTTGAATCAGACTGAGATTGTGGTGAAGAGAGTCGTGCTGATTTATTCTATCATGAAAGTATGGGAAATAGACTTGCCACGGATCTTAGCTGACAGCATCTATGATATGGCCCACAACAGATCCAAGTCAGCCGCCATTGGTCATGCCTCTTTGATCCAGAGTCTATGCGTAGCAGCAATGATACATATCCCCACTGAAGGAGACACAATCCCCTTGCGTCCTATTATAGACGTAAAATATATTTCTACCTATATAGGAGGATCAGTTGTTGAGGGAGAGGAGGACACAACACTGCCACAGGAGACTCGCGGCAGACCGAGACGCACACCAGGACCATCTGGTCCAGCTGAGAGAGAGCCAGTTTCGATTACTGATAGTCGACTGGATGATCTCGAGACACAGATGAGATTTCTTAGGCGGAGGCTCAGGTACATGCAGCGGAGAGAGCCGGATTACCAGGCTTATATGGTGGCATATCATTGCTCCGCTCGACCTGATGGACCTCCCCCTTTCCAGCCAGCGCTATATGACAGATCGGATGAGGAGGATACTTTTGATGCAGCGAGGAGGAGCACCTCTACAGCCCAAACCACGACTTCACATGCTGCGAAGGAGCCCGATGACGATGACGATGCCGATGCTGATGTCGGACATCATGAGGAGGCTGGCGCGAACACCGAGATGATCTCTGCCATTGTCCGAGACGCTAATGAGGATGACATGGACGATTGAGACTCTATTAGTCCACTGCTACCACCCCATCCCCATATTTTCTTTTAGTTTTCTTTAATTTTATGATTTGAGACTAGTATTTTGCTAGGTTACCCTGTGATACGATTTCGTATTTCTCTCTTATGAGTGATTATCTTGGATTGTTTCATGCTGTTTCAGAATGAGCGACTAGTTATCCATAGCTTTCACGCGATTTCTTTTTAGATTTAAGTCTGTTGCTGAGGATAGAAACATTTAAATATGGGAATGGGGAACACGCGATTCATCTAAGCGCAATGGATTGAGCCGGAGGAACTTCATGAGTATACACAGAATCTTCGGTTGAGACAGGGAACTATCTCAAATCTCTTTTCCCTTTATTTCAATTTTTGTTTTTCATGTTTTAATTAGAATTTTTTTTAATTGATTTTGTTTGAGAAACCCCAAGCCACTGTTTTGCGAAAATTCTGAATATTTTGAAAGTTTTCTCAGTGTTTTTAATTGGAAAAATGGCGGGAATTTTTAATTAGTAATTGATTCAGAGCACGATGATGCACTCATATACTGATTCATAATGAGCATCATTGCAATAAGTGATATGATTCATTGGATACATTCTTTGGTGATGAAATTTCTTGAGAAATAGATCAGGGAAATTACTGTACATTCATAGTCGTGAGTAGAGGTGGCAAAGCGGGCTTCCTGCCCCTGCCGGCCAAAAGCCCGCCAAAAAGCGGGCTGGCCCGCCCCGCCCCGCCATTGAAGGTGGGATAGATATCTCTGCCCGCCCCGCCCCGTTTGGGCGGGCGGGGCGGGCTGCCCGACAAGCCCGTCACATTTTACACTAAAATTTAAAAAAAAAAAAAAAAACAGCCCGGGCAGGCTGGCGGGCTTGGCGGGCAGCGGGTTTAGAAAACTCAGCCCGCCCCGCCCCGTTTGGCGGGAGGGGCGGGCCGGCCCGGCGGGCTCGGCCCATTTTGCCAGCTCTGGTCGTGAGGTTTTGAGCCTATACAGAAATTTTTTTATTGAGTGTGCATTCCATTGTTGAGATACTCTAGAACTTGCTTTGTTTCTTGATTGAAATGGTCTATGATATATTTTGTAAAGATGATAGAGGCATGTTCTTTCTGTAACTAGATGACCAAACAACTAACCTTTGCTGATATTCCTTAATTAAGCCTCTTTGAGCCTAGATGTGTTATTCGTGAAAACCCTTGAATGTGAATAGCCACTTTCCCAAAGAAATCCTCACCTTAATTGAAGATTAAGTTTCAGATTTGAAGTAAGGAGTGGATGAAAGTTGTGGTTACACAAGTGTTCAACGAATAGAAGTACAAATGAAAAGGGCAAAGGCCAAGGAAGAAAAGTCGATTAGAACAAAGAAGAGTAAACAATATTGCTCAAAGAAAAGAAAGGAAAAAGAAGTGAAAAGCAAGAAATAAAATGTTCTTAGAAAGAAAACAACAAAAAGAAAGGTTCAAATGAAGGAGAAGAAAGAACTGGAAAGAAGAAGAAAAGTGTTACAACTGGAAGAAACGAATTACACTTATTCCTTTTCTTCTAAGTCTGAATTTTAATCTTGAGCTTTTGTTCCAAAAATCTTTCCCTTCCTTTGACCAGGCCACATTACAACCCTGCTGAAGACCATTTGATCTGCTTGATTTATCATAAGAACTGTGGAGAGCGAGAATATAAGCAAGCCTATGGTAGTGTTGATTCAGTGGAAGAAGAGAGAAACACCAACCCTCTAGACAGTTGAGTGCGAGTTAATTGAAATCCTAATGAGGGAGTGTTTCAAAAAAAATCCCTTGTTCTTGATTTTAAGGAAGTTCATTGAAATTTTTTACTGATGGATTATGAATCGTGCTGCTTTGATGTATCATCCTTTTAAGTTTGAATGCTCTGTAATCATGTATCTGATTAAATCCTGCCTATGAACTCCATGCAATTGAAGGTCTTGATTAATTTCCAGTAAGTTTATTCTAGTTGATTGCTGAAGACAGTAATATTAAAATCTGGGAATGGATAATAAACTCGTGGTTTACCATAGTTTTAGGTCTAAATATACTTGAAATACATCTTGAATTTCATGGAAATTAGGGTTTTACACCATAAAGTCACAAGAATTGAATATCTTGCTAACATGTTGTCATAATTCTTAATTCAAGGGATTTTTGACATCCATTATGGCTTTGGAACCAAAAGATTGCTACAAGAGGAGTTGAAGCCTTAGACAAGCAAGATTTCAAGCATGTGCAAGCTGGAATAGGACGTTTTGGCGTCCAGGAAAGCATTAAAATGCTCTAATGAAGGAAATAACAAGAACTCACTGGAGCAGAACGTTTTGGTGGCCAAACAGAGCGCCAAAATGCCCCAGCAGCAACAAATCACCCTTCGAAGAGGGCGTTTTGGAGCCCAACAACGCGCTAAAACGCCCAATGGAAGACAACAATACACTGGAAGGACGTTTTGGCGCACAAACATCACGTTAAAACACCCATGCACGAACCAATCAGCCTAAGATTTGATTTGATTTGCCAATGGATACAGATTTGTAATGTTTTGAATTAAAGCAGAAACATATCAATCTTGATTTATTAATTGATAGAGATCCATGGGAAGATTTGATGAAAGATCATAACAAGGATTCGAAGCTTAAATCTGTCACCCAATCTGCAAGATCTTAAATAAAAAAAAGGAAGCAATTGAAGATTTGATTGCAAATTTGATAAGGATTCGTTGGGAGATTCAATAAAGGATACAACTTCAATGGTTATAAATAAGGAGCTGAGGATCAGACCAATTCACCAATTCACAAGTCCAGAGAATTACATAGAGACCTAAAGGAAGAATCCTGTTGCGGAGCGCTGGAACAATGAGGAACCAAGTCAACATCACACCAATGGAGGCTTGGGGTTCTCTTTTCTTTACTATTGTTTTTTTTTTTTTTTTTTTGATAACATCTTTACTATTGTTTTTGAATTCAGTATGCTAGGCTAAACTTTTATGTAGTTAGGGGTAGATGGAACCCAATTGAATCTTTATGTTTATGAATTAAATTGTCTCTGAATTCTTTTCTTTTTATAATTGAATAAATTTATCTGTCTTTAATGATTTCTATGAGTTTGCTCCTTATAGAATGATTTTGGGGAATTGTATAACAATAGGGATGTTGGTGCATGAACCCCGACTTGATAAATTTATCACAATCCTTGTGATCTAGGGATAGACATAGGGTAATTGTTCAATCTTGGAATTCTTGATCTTAATGCATGTTTTCTTGGGGAATAACCGGAAAACGAGGGTTCTTCTGAGATAAGATAGATTTAGGGTAACAAGGAATTGAACCCTAATTAACTTAGAATGAATTGATTGGCAATGTTTTAAGAAAATATTCTTGACTGTATATTGAGGAGATTGGGGGAAGTCAAAACCCTAACTACGCTTGTTTTTAATTCGTAATCAATCATTATCTTTTTCAATTGTCTTTTTAATTCTGAAATTTTAATTCCATGTCAATTGTTTTCAATTCAAATTCTCTTCATCTTAATCTTGATTGTCCAACTAAATTGCGGTTAGCGAACTAGTTCTTGAAAATCTGATCCTCATGGGAACGATCTCATACTCCGGTACACTTTATTACTTTACGACCGGTGCACTTGCCGAATCGCAACATATATACAATTCAAAATCCTTCTTAAAGAGGCCTTAAAGAAACTTCATTTAAAAATAAACTGATACCTTGACCTCAAAGAACTAAGCAAATATTTCTCATTGACTCTACAATAACTTCAAGATCGCACAAAATTAATTATTTTCTCCCTCTTAAAAAAATGTTGAGTATGTTCTCTATATTAACTATTTAATGGCGCTATGCCCTATCAAGATCGAAATACATAAGGAAAAATCTAAATCTCATATCCATTCATTATAATTCAATCCAATTAACAATTCTGTTATGGTATTGTTATCATATATATCAAAAGTATATTCATTATATTAAAGCAATTATATTAATTATGGGTAATAAAAAAAGTTAAACAAAATAATTAACACATTATAAAATTTCCTTTTGGAAGAGTAACTAATATACAATTATTTCATATTATTTAAGATTTTGTCTCAATGTAAATTCAAAAATTGCAGGTACAATAACCCCTCTGGGCAGGTAATCACAAACAATAATTTTTATCAATAAAAAAACTCCGACAATTCACAAATAATGTTCCGAATAATCATGCCCAAATAATATGAAAAACCTTATAACGTGTTTTCAAAATTCTTATTTTATTTACTAAACGATAATTTATCCCACAAATTTCAATCCTCAATATCAACAACTACGTACCTTAGCTAACTAATCAAACTTAATTGATATAGTACCTAAAATCTAAACTAAATTAGGGAGTAAGTACTAACACTATAATTACCATAATCTAGAATAATTTTTTCATTAATTAGAATTTGACATGAACATATATATTTATGTGTTAAGAAATTAAAATAAGTAATTTCAGAACGCAGAACATGAAGTTAGCTAAACACACTTAAAAATTGATTCAAAGAAAAAAAAGAATAATACAATAGGATTACATCTGAAGAAACTATAGGACAAGATACAACTTCAATTAAAGCAAGATATCATAATGAGATGTCTACCAAAAAAAAAGATATCATAATGAGATAAACATAATAGTGCATTCCCCTTTAGGTAAAATGCACTATCCAAGGTCAAAACCTTGGATGGGTTAATCAATGAGCACAATAGGTTGTCATATAAATGTCAACATAATAATATGTTCCCATTAGGTAGAATACACAAACCAAAGTCTAAACCAATATCACTTAACTAATTGGGCTTTATACTACATCCCCATATATATTTAATGACTTAGCTAATTTTTTATTAAAACAAGAAAAATACAATTGATTTTAACCCACAGTAATTACAAAAAATTCTAATAGTATAAACTAAACTACCATTCAAGGCAATTCCATCAGTTTGCGATATTCAGCTAGAGCCCACATTGGAAAAATACTTCGATACATTACATAATCGATAAGGCAATTCCTCAAGAATACGCCTGTGCACTCCTGCCATAAATTAATTAAAGAAATAATTAATAACTAACACTAGGGGTGTAAATGGGCCAGGCTGGGCTGGGTTTTGGCCTTCCTGGCCTAAGCCTACATAAAAAAATATTCAGCCTATCTGGCCTACTAAAGACTTTATTTATAGGCCAAACCTGACTTATTTTTAAAAATTAGAGAGCCTTATATGGCTTACAGGCCTTGTAGGTGTAACACCCTCCCTTGTATGCATCCAAGAGAGTTGTTTGCAAAGCGGAATTAGAGTTTTTGACATCATTTTAATGTTGCTAATAAAAGCTATTAGTTGAAACCAAGTTCCTTACAAAAAATCAGAGTATATTTCTTAAGTGCTGAAAATATTATTTTCCTGGAAGACCTTGCTGTCTTTAAAAATTCATATAAAATCAGTTTCGATGATTGAAAAAAATATTCCATGTAATCTAGAAAGAGCACGTCTAAGGCTTCGCGTGCATATAAAATAATAGTAAATCGGGGTTCGTTTTTCCCTTGTAACGTAACTCGCAAAGTGCTCGCAAAACTGTTTGAAAATCAGCACTTAATAAAATATCAGAAATTATTTTCGCAAAACGTTTCTAGAACTTGTTTCCAAGGTACTTGCTGATTATAAAAGTCTGAAAACAGTAATGAAATCATAGTTCAACAGTAATCCAAACTTCTTAAATTAATACAGTCATCCATCAAATAAACAGCAACAACAAAAGTCCAAACAGCAGCACAAACAACAAATATCCATAAAATCATGTCTTCATATGCTCTTCCGTCCTCCTGCCATTTTATAAAAATAGCAGCCCCAAAGGGGTGAGAAAAATCCCAGTAGTGTGATAGCAAAACCAATAATGCAACCGTATTAACTAAGCACAAAAGTATAAACAGTCGCTTCAACATTTCCTTTTCCCGATAATTCTTAACATTTCATGGTGCGTATATAACGCCATCATGAAGTACGTCATAGCACCGTTGCGCACGTACAACATACACAGTGGATATTCCATAATGACTTCCTCAAAGGTGAATTCCAACTGTGGCCTATGCGAACGGAAGTCAAGTGTCCCATACCCTGGTACCGAAGGGATGCCTATATGATGCGTGCTCAAACGAATGCATATTTATGTAGATATTATTATTAGCCAATGCAACATGAAATTTATGCACGTATGCCATGCTATGCTTTCACACGCCAATAGAAAAACAGATGCGGTATGATGTAATTATGCATGACTAAATCGTCAGTATCATAACATATTCTTCAAGCTGCCATATAACATTTTTACCCCATAACAAAATTACCATCAAGACATAGGCAGAATACTTTCATCATAAATGGCAGAAGAATTATTAGGCACATGTGGCAACATGTCACAATTTTATACACTAGTCAATAGTCACATTAGGTAATACCACCTAACACTTACCTCGCTTGTCACAAAATAAGTTACCAGGCAGCCGCGAAAAGTCCACTAATTCACGGAAAATGCGCACCTAATATACAGTGTAACAAAATCAGAATACGTTCCGGCCATTCCTATAAATTACCAACAAATTTCCAAGCTTAAAAGCTCAAGTACCCCATTCGGCCATCAATGTTTTCTCCCAAAAATATTCTGACTTCGAGTTACTCTTTACCAAAGTTAAACAGCGGGGTTTTCTCAAGGTTCCCAAACAAAACAGAATCGATTTTATAACATATACAAGGCTTATATCATTTATTCATAAATTTAACTTATCAAGACAAAGGGTGTGTGAAGGGTAGCCTATCAACATGCTGTATTTTTAATTAAAATATGACTAGCTCATAACAAAGTTCACCATGTCAGAATCGATTTCATCTAAACCAATCCATGTAATATAATTTATTCCCAAGACATCTTTTCCATAAGGGTGCGCTACTAGGGGAGTCTAAACATACAGTCCTCTTTAGTTAAATCCATGACAATTTAGATACTCTAACTCAGTCCCAAATTTTATAAGAAGATCATTTCAAGGTTTATTCAACTCATGTTTTCAGTCTATGACCTAAGGGTACAAAATGGCAGAATTTTAAAAGAGTCCAAAAATCAATAAAAGAGCCATTTCCTTAGCATACTTCACGGTTTAACAGAGGAAAAAAAGAGAGATTTTTTGTGCCTACCTCTTGACAATACACAAGGAAAACCGAATGGAACAAGGAGCAGCAACTCAATCCCTTAAGCTCCACTAAAACAGCAAGCTGCACTCTTCAAGCTGATGACCGCGCGCAAGGAAACGAAGAGAGGAAAAATTAGCTCGAGTTATCATTTATATATAATGGAACGTCTCCTTCAACCAAAAGAGGGAGCAGCGAAACAGAGGCACACTTTACCTCTTGGAATAACAACGCACAGCCGAGTAAGGAGAGGGGAGAAATCGTAGTTGAGACTTGGAAATTCCTCAAGGGGTTCCACGGTTTAGAGGCAGAACATAGGAGGAGGATGTGAAGTTATTCTTGAGTTCACTCTCTATTTGCTCTATGGTTCTAAGAAGGATGAGAGGGAATGGAATGGAAAATGGTACCACAATTCGGTTGGGGGCTGCTGTATGGTGAGGGTCACGGTTTTTGGAGGAAGGAGAGGTGAAGTGGCTGGGTTTTTCTGAAGCTACAAATAATGTTTCAACTTATCTCCTTTCCTACAAAGATCAGCGCATAAGGAATGAGAGGAGGGAAGGTTTAGGTGTTGATTTAAAGGGCTAACAAACCAGAAATTATCCAAAGCATTCTTCTCTGATCAGCGCATGAGGGGGTGAGAATGAGGGAGGGATTTTCCAGCCAATAACATGACATGCAAACTGCATCCCCCTTCTCCTATTGGTGCATGTCTTAAGGCTGAATAAATTTTGAATTACAGCTGAAAAGGGTTTATCCAAAGTAACAAGCAATCAGTTTCCTTTTGGCACTCCCTAAGCGCATGAGATAAGGGAAGCAATGAGAGAAGGCTGACTTAATTGATATTTTATGCAAGTAAGATCAGAATTTTAACTAAGCCCTAGGCGCACAAGTGGAGGGGAGAGATGATGAGCTTTGCCATATGGAGATTGCAAGCCTAGGGTAAGGCTAAGGTGAAATTACAAGAGTTGTGCTGAACCAAAACCCTCCTTAAGGCCCCACCCATTCGACCATCACAAGAGTGGGCTACAATTTTACAGTCCATTAGTATTGCTAATTTAAATATTAACCCATAAAACTATAAGTTCCCCAAGTCTTTTAAATCTTTTTAATTCCCTCCATATGTTACTACTAATTTAATTCCTACATCTTTTCTAAGGCTTTACATGCCTAAAATAAATTCTCACATATCATCATAATTCTAATAATTCCCTAACTCGATATTAATTTCATACTAGAAGCTAAATAATCCGAAATCAAAGCATGTATAGCCCATTACTCGAATTTAACAAGAATATCAATATTCCTCATAGCAATTTATATATTTTACTAATTACGTGGGATGTTACAGTAGGCCTCCCTAGTGAAATATTTTTAAAAATTTTAAAAATATTTTAACAATTTTAAAAATATTCGCTTGACATTACAAGTCATTAACGTGTTCATAAATTGCTGCATTTTTTTACACGAGATATAAATTTGACTAGTGAGCTTTAAAAATTTTACAATAGTAAAAAAAATAACTATAAAAATATATTGAGCAAAGTTCCATTCATGCATGCACTAGTAAGAGAAAAATCTAGGCGGTCAAAAGGGACTTGCACTTTTTTGGCTTTTATTCCAATTCTTACAAAAATTTTATAGAAGAATGTCTCAAAATATTTCCCGCCAAATGGGTTGCCATTCCCTTTTTTACGCAGAAGCGCTGAATCGCTATTCCCCCTTTACTAGATTTCCCAACATTAAAATGAGGAAGACAAATTTTACTATGTCTCTGAGGGTAAACTTACTACTCGAGAGCGCATCGCGCATAGTGCTAGCCAATAAAATACTTGAGATATTACGCGCGTTTAATTGTTTCTTTGGCTTTCTAATGTACGTTTAGCATTTTGTATTTGTATTTATCACATGTGATTGATTTGTGCATTACTCTATAGGAGAAAGATGGACGTATTCATACTTGCCTGCTTAGCGAACGATGGAAGAGACCGAAACTCCCTAGACTCAAATTAAGGAAGTTGTCGCCTTAAAGGCATGGTGAGGGAAGATCTTCCTCCTGCCAGTGGTGAAGGAGAGAAAGCTATCGCCAGATTAAGCGTCAAAGATATTGGACGAGATCATCGGCCAGAAATGATTCCTACTCTTGGATTTACTCTTGTGGAGGATGACGCATCCATGGGATGATGTTCTAGTTGTTGAAGAGACTCCTCGTCTAGCTCCAAAGAGGAAGAGTTCCACTTTTGCCCGAGCGAATGAGAGTTAGATGAAAATCAAGCGAAAGACGGTCGCTAGGAGCTTTTTAAATTGGTAGTGAGTAATGAAGAGAGAAATTCTGACCATTCCTTGGAGCACAAACAGTAGTGTCCCGAGAGTGCCTTCGCGTTCAAAGTGTGGATGGTACATATTAAGCGTGCTCTTTTTCCCAATATTTAATTCGGTAGGCTGGGTTGATAGCCATAGAAACCCCTTTGGATGTGTTTGCTGAGAAAAAAATAGGTCTGGAGTTCGTCAAAGGTGTCGTTGAACACCTCCGGAAGGACTCTGTTCATTTGCAAGGGGTTGCTAATCTTGTGTAGTTACACTATCAGAGGGGTATCAAGGCTGAGCAGCAACTGCACAATCATCTCAACAAGCAAGAAGAGGATAACTGGTCCAAGAAACTTCTCAAGAAACAAAAGGCCGATGATGACAACTGCATCATGGAACTTGGAGAGAGGCTTACCAAGGTTAAGGTCGACCTCACAGAGGCCATTGAGATATTAAAAAACCTTCGAGTAGAGAAGTAAATGTTTTCTTGGAGCAGTGCCAAATTTGAGGAGAGCTTCAACAAATCCCAACTTGAGATCCGTGGTTGAACTTGTCAATGAACAATCTCAAATAAATAAGTTGATACTTTAAACTTTAAGCTTGAAGCCAGGAAGAAAGATATAGATGAAGCAAAGAAAGAGACAGATAAAGTGAACATTGAGGTAAAAAACTTCTAGGATATGGTCCGCAAGATCAGTGTTGCAGCTTGCGAAAACATTTTAGAGCAAGTTAGGTTTTTGAACCTCTCAGCTAATTAGGAATTCGTTTATCGGCTACACAACGTCCAAGAGGGCAGGATCTTTATTGTTAATGCAGATAAGTCTCCCACCCTACTCTTTGACACTTCATGCTCTCCTACTAAGGAACCTTCCTCCACAACTGATGATGCTCCATATTTTCTTACAAAAATTGAAAAGCTAGAAAAATGGTTGTTTTTTTGTATTTGTTTTTCATAGTTTAGGTATTTATGGGCTGGTTGGCTAACCCACGATTGATGTAACTCACAAAATTTTTATATACATTAACAACGCATTTGATTGGATTATTTATCTACCGCTATTTTAACATGCTTGTTTTTCTTACAAAAGTTATTTTTTCTTTTCCCATTGTATTGCTTTTACTCACTTTATGCTACTTTCAAACACTGCCTTTCCTCGAGGGGTTCTTGCTCGGACTTCTTTCCAAGCTTTAAGATATGAAGAAACCTTTTTCGCAGGATGTTCGCTTACTCGTACTAGGGTTTGGGGATATGAAGACATTTTGCCCATGGAGAATTTTCCCAGATTCGTACTTGGGTTTAGGGATATGGGGACATTTTGCCTATGGAGAATTTTCCCATATTCATTTTGGGATTTGGAGATATGGAGCTATTCCTAGTGGAGAATTTGCTCAGATTTGTTTCGGGGCTTGGAGATTTTGACGATATTCCTCGATTGGACAATTATCCCAGATTCATTATGGACTTAGAGATTTTGGCGATACTCTTCGCTTGGAGAATTTGCCCAAATTCGTTATAGAGCTTAGAGATTTTGATGATTATTTGGCGAAGACATTGTTCTTTTTCAGCAAGCTCTTGAATAGTTCTTTGGTTGCTGGGTCCATGATAGGAATATACTCTCATGAAGATGTATGTAAGGAGGGTAGTAGGGGATTATTTTCTACCAATGAGGTGGCATAACTAACTTTTGGAGGGAGAATAGAACACTTTAGGAGGTTAGGTTGGGTGTGAGATGAGAATGTAAAGTGTGTGAGGGTATCTGGGATATCTCTTGGAATTGGGATCCTTTTGGATTTTGAGTGAGAACTCTGGAGCCTCTCGAATTGCTCTAGAAAATAGTATTTTTCTTCTAGTATGTTTACCTTTTATTGCATTTATCAGTCCTCACAATAATCTGTATTCCCTATTATAATTTGTATTGTTAAGTTTGGGAATTCAGCAAGAGGAATACAAATTATGGTTAAAACTGCAATAAAAGGTGAAAATACTAGTTTCTAGAGCAATTCGAGAGGCTCCAGAGTTCTCTACCAAATTCCAAAAGGATTCCAATTCCCAAATATATCTCAGATACCCTCACACACTTTACATTCACATCTTATAATCAGTCTAACCTATTAGACTATTCTCCCTTCAAAAGCTAGTTATACCACCTCACTGGTAGAACATAATCCCCCTATTACCCTTCTTACATACATCTTCATGAGAGTATATTCCTCTCATCCTACTGGTGGTGGTGTGGGTAGAGCACGAACAGAGGAAACTAAGTGTTTATCTAGTGTCTCCACGTGTCGTTCTGAACTGGATCTTGAATCGGCTGAACAGTGTTGCGAGTATTCACCACTATTTTTTATTTGAAGCTTCAAAACTCAAAACTCAAGCAATAATTAGCTAGAACAAAGATTAGAGAATGAGAATCAGAATTTACCGTGTGGTGTTGGGTTCGAATCCCATAAACGGCAGCACTGAACTAAATCAGAGTGTGAAGTATAAATATGTTTCCCAAGTGGGTAAAATATGTTGATATAAAGAAGATAAAGGACGCAGTGGTATATAGACCAAAGCTCTAAGGTATATTTGATTAGCCTTAGGTATGCTAAGGGTGTACAATGGGGATGGTGAGTAAGGGATATAGATTATGGTTATGAAGCAAGTTCAGCGAAGCAATAGCATTGGAGAGTAGAATTGGAAAGATGAACAATAGAGGAGCTAGGACCCCTTTAAATAGGAAGTTAGAAATTCTCTCTTAATGCACAAGGCATGAAGCCATAACCGTTTCCAACCTTATGGACCCCACTAGGTGAGAGGCAACATTACCCACAATGTATAAAGGGTCATGCATGCAAGGGAAATATAAGGGAACACTATGAGGGAGTCACATACTCCGCGTGCTGAATGATGGTGGGCCCTCCAGCCAGATCCTAGGTTCATCTTGCCAGACCAGAACATATAGGAGAATGAATTCTCTTAATGTGAATAATCTTATCCATTATTGATAAATTAAATGTCAAAATTAAAATCATCATTTTTCCTTTTCCATTTCACAAATTTTTCATTAAAATTGTGACCATATATCTATTAAATGATTTTTCACGTGATATGATACGGTGAAACGAAATATGGGAAGATCCGATTTCGATTATTTATCACATACTTCCAACCATTCTTGAGCTCCTGCTGGCTCCCACCCTGAGAAACCGCCTTTCTTACCCTACAATAATCGAATTGGAGATTTGAGATTCAAAGTGAATCACGTACAAAAAATAGAAATAAAAAATTAGTGTGCTCTAAGCAAACAAGTTAATTGTTTCCCATGTTACTACGATGGAAACAAAAATTATGCAAATAAAAGGGCCATTTGTTGTAAAAAAGAAAAAAGGGCCATTGGTTAATTAATTAAAAGCATATGGATGTAAATTTAATAAAACTTGCCTGAAGCGACAAAAGGAGATTAACCGAATCAAATAACTTTTCATCATCCATCTTCTCACCAACTATCTCTGATGGAAACATTGATAAAAGTAGACAGCACTGAAACACAACATGATTTGTCTAGTCTTAACTAATAAGTGAAACCAAGTTCAAGAATTAATTTACTTCATTACCTTCAAACATTCTGCAGAGCAATCAGAAACTTGCCATCCATTATCTTGATCAGAGAAGGTCCATGATCCTTTAGAAATGTGATGAAACATTCTTTTAAAGTCTCCTGAAGAGTTTTCCTTAACCTATGGAATGTGAACTTTAATTCATTACTGCTAACTATAGAGCTAGCAGACAAATATAATTGTTCAACAATTAATGAAAACAGAGAAATCAATCACTTACAAATATGTTATGGAAAATGAAATGGGGCTTACTTATGTTGTTTATAAGATCAATCGTGTTTTTCTCCCCTTTTTCATGGTCTACGGATATCGATTAGTATTAAGAAAATTGTGCTACATTAAAAAATATTGTGAATTTGTAGGTAGTTAGTTCTACGTGAATATGTTTCTTAGTTCGAGTTGGAATGTACATTAAACACACCTGAGATTTCTTGAGAAAGTCATGTCCTTTCAAAAGTGTAGGACCAATTTCGTCAATAAGGTTTGTGGCAAGCAGAGATTGAACAACTAATCCAGCATCCCATGATTGGCTACCAATGCCCTACACCAAATAAATACGATAAAGTGCATTTTTTAATATCCCATTGATTACACATTTTGAAAAAGCTATACAAAAAGAGAGAGGGAGAGATAAAGAGAGAGAGAGAGTTATACCTGCATGGTCATTCCATCTTCTGAAAGCCACAAGTAATCATGGATCCTTGCAAGATGCTTCTTGAAAGCATCTCCATTTGGATCTTCCACACAACAAGCAAGCATAAACAAAACCTGGCCAGTAAATAAATTTATACAATGTTAATGTTTATTTTATGATGTTTAGAATTATATGTGTCTTTAATTTTATTTTTATTGTAGTTGATGCATAGGTACAGCGAAAGGTGGTATGATACCTACCTTTTCCACACATCCATTGTCAATGTATCGACCATTCTCATCTTCGTAATGGATATGTTTCATTGTTATCTGAAGGGCCTTCTCTCTTACCATATTGTCGAAGGGCCAGTGCGTAAAAAGTGGTTCAGAGAACATGTATAGGCTATCCCATAATAGATCTTGTATGAAGTGATGAGAATAGTGAAGATCTTCCTGTCATATGTACATATGACATGAATTAACAATTCCTCCACGATCATATAGTTTGGTACGTGATCTACTGATGATAATATATAGATTGATCTACTCTCTCACCTTTGCACAGGCATGACGTACTTTTTTCCAATTAATTTTATGGCAAGGTTGAATAAAAATTTCTTCTCCCAACTTGGTGTGATTGGACCCACAAATCTCTTCCCATATAAGTAAGACATAAGCAAGTAAACTTGCCGGCAATAACACCACATTTTAGCTGCATTAATTCAGATCACAATCGCATAAAAAAAAATATATAGTTATATATGCTATATAAATGCATACTGTTTACTTAAAATCCGTGTTCACCAGTTATTTATGCATAGTTAGCGTTTACTGGTCCAAATTAAAAATGGTGTGCAACAAGATCTGGATAATTATAATTTTCGTTAAATAAACACTCAATTAATTAGTAAGTTGTATATTAATTTCATGTATTAATTATTATGTTATTGCATACATAATAACCGGACAGGATTAGTTATATCATAATCCACCTGGATGCATAGGAAGAAAAGAAGGAAGCATACAAAACTCTAGATGCATTGGGTTGGCTCCCGACCAGTCGAATAAACCTAGTATCTGCAGTTGCAAGATTGACTCATATAAGTGACGTACAACAACATACACACATGAAAAATAAAAAGAAGAAAAACATGTTTATCAAAAAAAAATATTTGCATAAATAATTACGATATGTTCCAATTTTTATATATATGTGTACGTGTGTGCGCGCGCGTGTGAGAGAGATGATCAACTTACACTGGCATAAGAATGAAAAGTCTTATACCATATCTTAACTGTTGATTTTTGTGTATCCAACAATTAAAATTTATTGAGTCATTAATTATTACGAGACCCATGTATGTATACCTCAAGAGGTGAAGTATGTCACTTTAGGAGTAAATAGTGTAAAAAAAGGGTATTTATAGGTAGAGGGGGATGGTGAACAAATGGCTACGGTGGCTCTCTATATTATCATAATAACAGCTCATAACATTAGTAAATAGTGTAAAAAAAAGGGTATTTATAGGTAGAGCTGAGCTCCTCAAATGTGGGAGAAAAAGCCAAGTCATTCTACAGTCATTGTCAGCATACAATGACTACTACATACGGGAAAAGTGAGACGGACATTCCAACTAAGATGCTAATATGTTTTAAGTTGGAGTATCTGTTGGGGCAGCACTGACATGAGCCAATGCTTCTATTATTTGGCCAACTAATTGTGCTGGCCAAACAGACTCAATATCTATCGGCCTCTCTCTAGCTTGGTGCAGCATATATCCAGCGTCTCTAGCTAATGCAGGGCCTAAGATGTGCAAATCTCTCATGTTTATAGTGAAGGCAACTGCATGGCGGATTCGCTGGCTTCGAATGCACACACTTAGAACTGGGATGTCTGATTCTTTACTCCTCCCCCAAGGAATGCTTCCACCTCCCGGTGGATGACATGGTAGGGATGGATATCCCTCCACTATTCTTGCCTAATTAGTAGGCTTGTGTTTTTTCTATCGTATTCCAAAGAAAAAACAAGTTGCACAATATAATCAGAAATAAAAAGTTCTCTTTTACGTTTAACTGTTTAAGTGCCTATCTTAAAGTTTTTTCTAAAAATAAAAAACTTGTACTGGTTACGTCATCCGGTTTATACGGTGGAAGCAATGGGATAGGATAAGACCTGATACTATAAGACCTGATTGTATAAAACCTGATTAAATTTTAATACTATCCAGCGTTTAGTATGATATTGTATAAAATAATATTCTCTAATATTTTAAAAATTAATATATTAAAAAAATTTATTTTAATATATAAATATTGAAATGATATATTAGTTCTTGGGAATTGTACTTGTAAGCAATATTAATACATCAACCCCTTATCAGGCCTATCCACCACTCCTAGGCCGGATTGAGTTATACATCATTTTGATATATAAAGGAATCCTGCTGTATAAGCTTATACTATACGATGGTCACACTAAACAACTGAAAATGTCATAACGTATAGTATAAGCTTATACTATCAGGCCTTATATATCTCACCAAACAGGCCTTATACTCATTTATTTTTAGGTTCAAATTTTAACATTTCTTTAACCATCTACGTTGGTTCTGTCGTTAGATATACATTGATAGTTACGTTCATCTAAAAATATTGTTATAATGTACCCAGAAAAAAAAAATTATTGTTATAAGCCCTCATCAGGCTTGTAGCATTTACTGACCATGGAATGAGATAATTTTTCCTCTCCTAAAGTTTTATTAACCGGAAAAAACTATTATATTATGGGGGAAATGTTTCTGTTCTCCCACATTTTTTTTCTTTCTCTTTACAACGAGACCCACTTACATAAAAATATAAAAACAAATTTGCATTAACATTAAACACCTTACATTATCCCTGACCTTCATATGTCTATCAGTTGAAATGAATATACTATAAAAAACTTTCCACACAAAAAAAAAAAAAAAATATATGAGTAGACCATTATATTGAATATATTAGAAAAACATATCGAAAGCCAAGTTTTCCCCCACGACGGTATATATGTTACGCCATCATGATCATGAATCCACTTGCGAGCTCTAGCACACGCATCATCTTGACCTCCATCAGACCCTTCTCCAAGAATGCGCATACATATGTAGTTGAGTGGAGTACAAAACATGGTGCTATGTCCTTCTATGTCTAGTCCCCACCCCCCATCTTGGTTCTTCAATTAATAATAATTTTTTTTTTTTTTGATAACATTCAATTAATAATTTAATATACAACAATGCTAATCATTCACTAATTTTACATCATGGTTAATTGGGTATGTACGCAAATAGTCTGAAATTGAACAAGTGTACCTGGTGGCAATAAATATAACGAAGCATCTCTCTGCGGTACTCTTCTGGGAATACTGAATCAAGATGGCCTGTAATGTACATGCAAAATACCTGCAATATTTTATCGCAAGTGCAAAATTTATGTTCATTAGTGCATCTGAACTTGAACTTCCTCAAAATTCCGGTGCATATCAAATTATTAATAAAAACGACGTCTATGTAAAATATGTACTTTTATTTTTTTATAACTATGTACTCTGAGGAGTACATAATTATAATATTAAAGTTATATTTTTCTTTCACTTTCTATGTCACTCGAAAATTTCTGAAGAGAAAAAAATAAAACTTTAGTATTATAGAAGTGTATATTTATAAGGAGTAAAATAATATAACTTAGGTCCTTTAAAAGGACAAATTATTTTTCCTTAAAATAAATATTTATTTTGATCTTTTAAAAATATAAATGTTACCGATTTGAGCATCTAATAATAAATGGGAAATCAAATAATGTTGCAGGACAAAAAAATTTATATCATGCTAACACACAAAAACATGGGTCCCACTTGAAATAAAGAAAAAGAAATATTGACACTGTTTTTAATTAGGGTTGGTAAAACGGGTCAACCCGGATCGGCCCAACCCGCATTCAACTCGAAAAAACGAGCCGAGTTATGGTTTGCTCCAAAAAAAATGAGCCAGAAAATCCAGCCCAACCCGACCCGAGTCGGGTTAGGATTGGCTCGCAGGTTGGTTCAAAAATATGACTCGTGGGTTGGCTTGAAAAAATAGCTCGCGAGTTGGTTCAAAAATTGGCTCGCGGGTTGGCTAAAAAATTGCTTGTGTGTTGGCTCGTTTTCAGCCTATTTAAATGACCCTGTAGTATTAATGCACCAGTTATGTGGCTTCTATTAGCATAAACAAAGGGTTACAAAATGAGAAATAAAAGCAAAATATTTTAGTTTCGAATTTTCTTCACAACAAATTTGCATCAACATCAAGAAATAATCAGAACCACTTGCTACCAAGTGGGTAAGATATTTGAACCAACACAGCCTAACAATATAAAAATGACAGGGATGTGAGAAGATTTGAGACTTAGGTTTAGAAAAGGAAGAAAAATGATGACAACATGTGTGAGTTTTGTCCATTTTTGTATATTATATTTTGTATTTTATATATAAAAAAAACCTCAACTCGCGAGTTGGCTTGTTTGACCTGCGGGTTAGCTTGTTTTTTCACGAGCTGGCTCGGGTCGGGTTGGCTCAGATTGATAGCTCATTTTTGCCAACCCAACCCGACTCATTTTTTACGGGTTACGAGCCAACCCGACAGGTTAGCTCATTTTTGCCAACCCTACTTTTAATGGTGTTTGCAGTACACAAACATTTTTACATTGTATTTGGTTTCCCCGAAATGAATACACCACAAATGTGAATCTTTAATGTCTATTTGATATTTAATTTTACTATTTTCAGGATATCAAATTGATTCTTCGAAAAGACAAATATATATATTTAATTAAAATAATTATCATTTAAAAGGACAAATATAAAACCTTAATATATTTTTTATTCAATATTCAAAATTTATATTTAATATACAAAAAAGTTGAAGATTACGATATGCTTATGAATCTTAATAAAATATATATACTAATGGTATAAGGAAAAAAAGGTCTACTAAATAAAGTAATTTTACTTATACCGTTAGAGGATCATAATTAATAATTACCCATGAAATAAAGTATTTATGATACTGACCAAAGGAGAGTGGACCAGCTTCTTGAGCAGGCCAATGGCCATTAGTAGCTTGCAGTGCTGATAGGTAATGTGTAAGAATCTGCACCGTTAATTAAGGTAATTAATAATTAAATGTGAAAATTAGGAAATAATTCAATAATTGACCCTAATAATTATTATGAGGCTTTAATAATTTGTAGTAAGTGAGTAATAATGTTGAAAGTCGATTTTCGGAAGAAAAGTGCAGATATCGGTTCTGCTAGTCGGTATAAATGCGTACTGATAAAGTATCCCAGAAAATTATAATAAGTGCATGAATATTACTAGAATAATATATAGGACTTGTAAAACGAATTTTAAGTTAAAATAATGAGAACTGGTGCCAGAACTGATTCTGGCTACGGAAAAGCGCGTACCAAAAAGGTACTCCGAAAAATATAATAAAAATATGATAATTCTTGTAAAATTGAGTAGGTTAAAAATCCTAAGTTTGGGATTAAAATGCTAAGCGTAGCCATTAGCGCTAGTATTGTGTGTTTAATTCATAAGTGGCTATATATACTCTTGTTAGCACAAAACCCTAGGCCATAATTCTGATCCTACGTGAGTCTTGGGGCTAGTCAGCTGCTGGTTCACTGTTCCATTGGTCTTCTTTACCATTTTGAGACCAAGTTGTCACATTTGCTTCATCTCTTCATCTCTAAACACATTTGCCTTGTGTGGGTTGATCTTGTGAGGTTGTGAGTGACTTCCTTGCTGAGTTGTAGCCTCCGTTTGAGTGTGTGGAGGTGCTGACTTCATAGTGTGGGTGGTGGAAGCCATAGTCTTGACCTTTTGAACTTCAAAGTGTCACCTTTGTGAAGAAAGAGTCTTTCTTGTGGTGCATTTTCGTGGCCTTTGGTTACTGCACAGTGGAGGGGTGTAGGAAGCTCCATTTCCCTGCCGTTTTCTGCTTTGAGAAGCTTGGTAAACATACTCAACCTTTGATCATGAGCTATTGGTTAAAAATGGAACCTTGATGCATGTAATGAGCTTAAGAGGATAACCTAACGTTGGGTAATGCTTAACACACTTAGAAATGCATGTTTAAGCCTCTGTAATCGGTAAAAGTTAGATCTTTGGTTTGGATTTTCGCGAAATGCAGAATCTGCATTCTGTCGCGAAATATCTGGATGTGATATCCGGATATGGATATCCGGATATGATATCCGGATATTGGTATCCGGATATGGGGTTTTCTGATATCCGAATATGGATATCCGGATATGATATCCGGATATGATATCTGAATATTGATATCCGGATATGTCCCCGACATATATCTGGATATTCTGGGTTTTCGAGGAACAATAGCTTACTGTTCATATAGAATTGAGTAATGGGTTCGTGGACCCTATTTTGAGGAAGTTGAACTTCTGGGATAAATTACCTAAGTCAGAACCTAAGTGTTTAAGGGCTTGTGGCTTGTTGGTAGCCTTAAGACGTAAAACGTAAAAGGAAAAACGCAGTCTTGTTTATGCTTATGAGCTATGTTTATTGATATGCTTGCTGGTCCTAAATCAGATTGTGATCTGCTGTGTTTGGACTGTGAGATTGTGTGGACTCTTGGCTTGGATAGCTAGCTTGCAAGGTAAGCTTTCGTGTCCTCGGTTTAGCCATGTTGTGGTTCCACCATGCCCCATGGGGGCATGGTTATATGCATGCTGTGTTACATGCTTTTGATGTGTTGGAAATACTATTGAGTTGTTATATGCCAGTGTCTTCTTGATATGCATGTGGTGTTCCACCTATACGGTAAGCCTGAGTATGTAGTACATACAATATGGTGAGGCTGTGGGTGAGGTGCAAGCGGTGTTCCTTGTACTAGTGTGGGTAATAGACGTATTCCTGCATTTCTCTGGCCAGTAGAATAGTTATAACACACATGGCATGAATATCTGTTGCACTGCATAGTTTTGGAACTTATACTGTTAAATGATTTTGAACTTATATTGCACATGTAAGTGAGCTTGGGGTGGAAGATCCTTGAGGACCCCTTTTCTTACTGAGATTTCTGTTTAGAGATCTCACCCCACGGTTGGGGCACCATTTCAGGTTCAGGTAGTGCTGGGGTTGAGACCTCAGGCGGCAGGAGGCCGGAGCTGAGTTAGATATTGCTGATTATATGATGACATGTTGGGTGCTGGAAATGCCTGCTGCTTTTATGCTTTTAGCTTCATTTATGATTACGTTGTTGCTGTTGAGATTTGTAGGCTTTGTTGCTTTATTTGTGTGAGCATGGGGTTTATCCATGTAACTTGATGGTTAGTACTTTAGTCTGAGTTGTATAACTGATAGTTTGTCCGGTCTACGAGTTGTAGTTCCGTGACTAGAGACATATTTATATTGTTTTAATTAATGAGGTATTTCAGTTAGATGTTTATTTGCAATTTACATACAGGCCATTTTTATTAATCGATTAAAAGCAAGTTGGTAATGATTAATGACGTCATAATTGAAAAGAAAAATATATTCCGCAATTTTAATTAAGCATAGCTTAATACGATGACATGTTAACAAACCGGGTATACACGGGGTGTTACATTTTATGGTATCAGAGCAAAGGTTCTAGGGACAAGCCTGTATGTATTGCAATAACTAAGATGTTTGGTTGTGTCTGTCTTGTGTGTTTGCTCCATTGGATTTTATGATGATGATGCATATGTGATCACATTGCGTGGGCCTGATCAACTCATAATTGTGTAACTTGTGCAGAGTCATGGTAAATTCCAAGAGAACCCGCAGGACTGCTGAGGGTCAACCCGACCCGATCCTGACTGCATTAGCTGAGATGTAGGAGGCCGCTAGATTGGCCAACGTGGCAATGATGGACGCTGCCAGGGAAGCGAACCGGAAGGCCACGGAGGATGCTCTTGAGGCGAACCGTTTGGAGAACATGACCATGATGAGAGTCATGTTGGAGGAGATGAGAGCTGGTCCTGCTGTTGTTCAGTTCCCACCGCCACCACCTCCACCGCCACACCGCCGCCTCCACCTAGTCTGCAGGGTGAGAGCTAGAGCCGTGTTGAGGGCACTGGTCATCTTACTGGGGTGATGGAACCCTTTGTGGAGCCTGCTGCAGACCGTGATTTGATTGACCGCCGGCTTAATGCTTTTCACAACAAGATCTTCCGGGTCATGCAGTGTTCAGATTCGCAGAAGCTGATGTTTGCCTCATACATGCTGGAGGGCGATGCCCATGAGTGGTGGACGAACACCTCTTATGCTTTTGAGATGCAGGGTCATGTGATGACATGACCATTCTTCGAGGATTGCTTTCTGGGTCGGTACTTCCCGTATGATGCACAGGAGAGGAAGCAAGGGGAGTTCGATAGGTTGGTTCAGGGCTCGTTGTCTGTGGACGAGTACCTGGCCAAGTTCAATGAGCTGGTGAAGTTTGCACACTTCAGGATGGAGAGACCTACTCCAGTTTTCTTGGCTGCTAAGTTCCGCAGGGGACTTAGTGAGGATATTGCTAGTTACCTTACTGGTTCTGCTTCGAGAGACTTTGGGACACTGGTGCAGCAGTGTCGGGATATCGAGGACTTCCGCCACTCGAGTCAGGCCAAGAGGGCCAAGGTTGCTGAGACGATGAAGGTAGATGGTCGTTCCACTTCATGGCGAGACAAGAAGTTTGGGAACAAAGGTAAGGGAAAGCAGTTGGCGGCTCGGCAAGCTCCAAATCAGTTTAAGAGGACTTTTGCTCAGGGGAGTGCAGCGAGACCTCCCACTCCCAGGTGTTCGGGATGTGGGAAGACTCATTTTGGGCCGTGTTCTACAGACCAGTTGATATGCTTCCAGTGTGGCAAGGAGGGCCACTACTCCAGAGACTGTCCGTCGACGACAGCGAGGGCTGCTGCAGTTCAGGCAATACCATTGCAAATGGTTCCCCTTCCACCTACTTCGGCACCTGCAGTGTCACCTGCCACGGGGCATGTTTATACTCTGGATCGTCAGCAATCGGACCGAGCTCCGAACCTTGTCAAAGGTATTGTTACCATTGGTGGTTCTCTTGTTGATGTCTTGTTTGACTCTGGGGCTACACATTCCTTTATTGCTACCCCGATTGCTGTGGGGCTTGAGTTGCCCATGTCTATGCTTTCTCCACCGTTGCGGGTGACCACCGCCACCGGAGAAAGGTGTGATTCTACCACTGTTCATCGCGATGTGGCATTTCAGTGGGATGGCCGTGACTTATCGGTGGATCTGATAGGATTGCCGATGGCCAACCTGGAGATTATTCTGGGCATGGATTGGTTGTCCAGGAATATTGTGATGATTGACTGTTGTGCCAAGCGTGTGGTGATGTCTCCGTGTGACTCCACAGCCAGTTCCTCGCCGTACATTTCGTTGCTACAGGCTAGGAGAGCATTGAGAGCAGGGCATTTGGTTATGTCATGTTGGGAGGTTTGGTGAGTGGGGCACAGGAGGACATCGCTGGCATTCCTGTGGTGAGGGAATTCCTCGAGGTGTTTCCTGAGGAGATTTCTGAGTTTCCGTGACAGAGAGAGATAGAGTTCTCCATAGATTTGTTTCCTGGTGTGGGGTGTTGCAAAATCGGCAAGTATACTGTTTGTTTCAAGTAATAAAGTGATAAGTAGAGTATCGTTCCCACGAGGATTAATGCACCAAGTACTAGTTTAACTATTCCCCTTAAGTTGGAAAATAAAATTGGTTTGGTTTGAGAAAGTATTTGAAATTGGTTGATGTAAATTAAAAACAGAAAATTAAAAACAATAATATTAAAAACATGCAAGAAGAGATAAAGAAATATCAAGAATTTATGAGAGTTGTGAAAAATTATAAAAAGGATGTAGCCAGGATGAACTTCACCTCCGATCCTCCCTTATATTCCTATATTGTATTTATAATTAATTAATTGGTTTGCTCAGACAATTCATTATTTACCTATAAAATAGTTGAACCCGAATGTCTTAGTGATTTCAACCCTTTAACCCAATTAGAATTCTAATGTCTTAGTAATTCCTCTTGAATTAAGCATTAAGCAAATGAATTATGAGTCTGCAATTTATGTAAGCCTATGTTTAGATCATACACAAATTGTTATTCTGCCCTTGTCCAGACTAAAACTCCAATATGTCTATTGTGAGTCCTAACCCTCAAAGCCCTATAATTTAGAGTGATCAGTTCCAAACAGGATATGAAAAATTAAACCAGGTAGAATAAAACAAACAAACTAATTAAATTATAAAATATCAATACAGAAATTATAAAGGATTCACATTGGGTCTGTGATCCCAACTACAAAAACAAACTAGCCAGACATAGCTAGCTGGCTTAAACAAATTAAAATAATAAAAAGAATTCATAAAAGCAATAAAGAAGAAGAAGAAGAAGAAGAAGAATCATCATCTCCAGCGTGAGTCTCCTAAAATTCTCTCCAGCAAAAGATTTTTTGTCTCTGAGGTCTGGGTCTCTATTTATAGAGTTTATGCCTTGCTTAGAAATCCTGATCATATCTTTAATAGAATCTTCACTAGAATCTGTAATCATATCTTTGATTCAATCCTTCAAATTTCTAATCATATCTTTGACCAAATCTTCCTCTTTTTAATTTAATGGAAAACTTTCCTTAAAAATATTCAAACTAGGATTTGATAAGATCTTCAATGATTCAGAAATCCAAAGCAACTCTACTTGATATCTCCAATTTATCTCTTTATTGAGCTGAAATTACTGAAAAATATCAGAAATCTTACGAGAATATTATTGAGAATAAAATAACAATTTAATTATAATTCTCATACTTTTTAATTACTTTTAAATCAATTTCACACTCATATTGACCCTTAATACATAGTAAATTGGAGACTCATCATGGGGCCTATTTCATTAGCTCCATATCAGATGTTGCCACCGGAGTTGGCTGAGCTGAAGAAGCATATTGAGGATCTTTCAGCGAAAGATTTCATTCGGCCGAGGGTGTCGCCTTGGGGAGCACCAGTTATCTTTGTGAAGAAGAAGGACGAGACAATGCGATTATGCACCGACTACAGGCAGTTGAACAAGGTGACGATCAAGAACAAGTATCCCTTTCCTCGGATTGATGATCTGTTGGATCAGCTCAGGGGTGCTTGCGTGCATTCAAAGATTGATCTCCGGTCCGGATACCATCAAATTTGGGTGAAGCCGGAGGATCTCCCTAAGACCGCATTTCGCTCGAGATACGACCACTTTGAGTATTTGGTGATTCCGTTTGGACTCACCAATGCACCTGCAGTGTTCATGGATTACATGAACCGGATTTTCCAGCCGTACCTGGATCAGTTTGTGATCGTCTTCATTGACGATATTTTGATTTACTCCAAGACGAAGGAGGAGCATGCGGAGCATCTGAGGATTGTTTTGCAAGTGCTGAAGGAGAAAAAGTTGTATGCTAAGCCTTCTAAGTGTGAGTTTTGGCTCAAGTATGTGAAGTTTCTTGGGCATGTTATTTCTGCTGAAGGAGTTCCAGTGGATCCAAACAAGATCGAGGCCGTACTAGATTGGGAGAGGCCCAAGACGGTTACCGAAGTGAGGAGTTTCTTGGGTTTGGTAGGTTACTATCGGAGGTTCATTCAAGGATTCTCCACCATGGTTCTACCATTGACTCGCCTTACCCGTAAGGAGACTCCATTTGTGTGGACTCATGAGTGTGAGGAATGTTTTCAGGAGTTGAAGGAGAGACTGACTACTGCACCTCTGTTAGTCCTTCCTGATCCTGCGCTTGAGATTGAGCTTTACACCGACGCCTCCGGGAAGGGGCTAGGTTGTGTGTTGATGCAGTTGGGCAAAGTGATTGCCTATGCTTCGAGGCAGTTGAAGCCTCATGAGGAGAATTACCCTACTCATGATTTGGAGTTGGCTGCTATTGTATTTGCTTTCAAGATTTGGAGGCATTATCTGTTTGGTTTGAAGTTCGTGGTGTTCAGTGACCACAAGAGTTTGAAGTATCTCTTTGACCAGAAGGAGCTGAACATGAGGCAGAGGAGATGGATGGAGTTCTTAAAGGTTACGACTTTGAGTTGAAGTACCATCCTGGCAAGGCCAATGTGGTAGCGAATGCCTTGAGCCAGAAATCCGGGAGCCTATCCAGTTTGTTGCTTGGTAATTTTAATGTGGTTGAGAAGTTCTGGAACCTGGAAGTTACCTCTTTATGTGGCAGCGCACTTCTCGAGACGGAAGCAGCAGACGTTGTGAATGAGCTGTTGGAAAAGATCAAGGAGGCACAAGTGCAGAGAGAGTGCCTGGACTACGTGAAGAACCAAGACGGTGTATCTTGGAATAAGGATGGACTTCTATTGTTTCAGAAGAGGATCGTGGTTCCTCGAGGTCCGTTGACCGAAGAGGTTATGGCAGAGGCTCATAAGGGCCAATTTTCTATCCACCCTGGTGCAACAAAGATGTATCAAGACCTGAAGAAGAACTTCTGGTAGCCGGACATGAAGAAGGATGTTGCTGTTTTTGTGTCCAAGTGTTTGATTTGCCAGAAGGTGAAGATTGAGCACCAGAAGCCGTCTGGTAAGCTTCAACCTCTTGAGATTCCGAAAAGGAAATGGGAGAGCATTTCCATGGACTTCGTGGTGAGTTTGCCGAAGGCCAAGGTTGGCTGCGACTCTATCTGGGTCATTGTGGTCAGACTGACGAAGTCTGCCCATTTTCTTCCAGTGAAGGTGAGCTTCACTACAGAGCAGTTGGGCAAGCTTTATGTTCGCGAGATTGTGAGACTTCACGGGGTGCCCAAGAGTATCATTCGTGATAGGGATCTGAAGTTCCCACTCGGTTCTTGGAGGCGCTGCAGGAGGCTTTCGGTACGCAGTTGAGATTGAGTACCGCCTATTGTAACGCCCCGTGTATACCCGGTTTGTTAATATGTCATCGTATTAAGCCACGCTTAATTAAAAATTGCGGAATATCTTTTTATTTTCAATTATGACGTCATTATACTTAGCCAAGTTGATTACTAATCATTTTCATAAAATATCGCCTGTATGTAAATTGCAAATAAACATCTAACTGAAATACCTCATAATATAGATAAAGTGAGTATCTAAAATCACTGATCTACAACACGTAGTCCGGACAATATCCTGATGCATTATTACAACTCCAAAAGAAACAAGACATAATCAAGTCTATGTGGCATGGGCAATCCCCATGCTCACCAAATCAACATCATAACAACAACGTCTCAACAGGACAATTCATAACCATAAATGAAGCTAAAATCATAAGACAGTAAATAGGATCCAACATCCAATCACAACAACATATCAGCATAAGCAGCATAAACATGTAACATCTATCAGCTAAGCTCTGGCCTCCTGCCACTAGAGGTCTCAACCCCCGCATTACCTGAACCTGAAATAAGCATTCCCCAAACGTGGGGTGAGATCTCTAAACCAGAAATCTCAGTAAGACAAGGGGTCCTCAAGGATCTTCCACCCCAAGCTCACTTACATGTGCAATATAAGTTCTAAAAGCATTTATATCAATATAAGTTCCAAAACTATGCAGTGCAACAGATATTCATGCCATGTGTGTTTAAATTATTCTACTGGCCAGAGAAATGCAGGAATACGTCTATACCTACATGTAGTACAAGGAACACCACTTGCAACTCACCCACAGCCTCACCATATTGTATGTACCACATACTCAGGCTTACCGTATAAGTGGAACACCAAATGCATATCATAAAGGCACTAGCATATAACAGCTCAATAACATTTCCAAAACATCAAAAGCATGTAACGCAACATGCATATAACCATATCCCCAAGGGACATGGTGGAACCACAACATGGCTAAACCGAGGACACGAAAGCTTACCTTGCAAGCTAGCTATCCAAGCAAGAGTTCACAAGCTCAACTCCAAACACAGCAGAATCACAATCTGATATGGACCAATAATAAATCAATAAACTTGCACCACAAGCATATAATATTAAGACCACGCCTTCTCATTACGTTTTACTTCTTAAGGCTTCACACAAAGCCATAAGCCCTTAATCACTTGATTCTGACTTAGTTAAGTTATTACAGAAGTACCACTTCATCAATCTAGGGTCCACAAACCCATACAAGACCTCTGTATGAACAATACCTTACTGTTCATCGAAAACCCAGAATATCCAGATATTCCTCGGGAGCATATCCGGATATCCAATATCCGGATATCTCACTGGCCATATCCAGATATCAATATCCGGATATCCAGAACCCCATATCCGGATATCCAGAACCCCATATCCGGATATCTGACTTGCAAGGAACACGAAAATGCCACACCAAAGGTTGGTTCTTGCACCAAAAGATGATCCTTGGCACCACAAATGCCAAGCCAAAGGACCACACCCTCTCTAAACTCAAAGTCAGCACCTATCCTCACCAAGGCAGTAGCAAGAACTCAGAAAAACAACCCATTTTTACTTTCCAAGGCTAGAATGCACTCACCCATAGAGTTTTCATGAAGAACCCAAGAGCAAATGAGGTCTCTTGGTGTCTCAAATGGAAGGAGAATGAGGTGGTAAGGTGGCTGGAGTCACACCTTCAGCAAACTCACGTAGGAGAAATGTATGGCCTAGGGTTTTGGGCCATACTTTAGTATATATAGTCACTCAAACCATAAATGCACAATATTATCGTTAATTGGTACGCTTAACATTTTAATCCCAAACTCAGGATTCTTAATCTACTCATTTTTCTAAGATTTATCATAATTTTATTTTATTTTTCGAAGCATCTGGTACACGCTTTTCCATAGCCACTATCAGTTCTGCATCCAATTCTCATTATTTTGACTTAAACTTATTTAACAAGTCCTACACAATATTCTAATAATATTCATGCACTTATTTTAATTTTCCAGGATACTTTTTCGGTACGCAGTTATACCGGCTAGCAGAACCGGTATCTGCACTTTTCTTCCGAAAAGTGACTTTCAGCATTAATAACAACTTACTATAATTATTTAAGCCTCAAGTTAATTATTAGGGTCAATTATGGAATTATTTCCTATTTTCACATAATTAATTAATTAACTTCCTTAATTAACGGTGCAGGTTCTTACATTCACCCCACCTTTTTAGGATTTTGTCCTCAAAATCAGAAACATACATGTCACGAAACTCGGGGTACTACCGGAGAAGCTCGTCCTCACGCTCCCAAGTACACTCCTCAGGAGTTCTTCCGGTCCACTGCACTTTGACCATCGGAATGATCTTGCTCCTCAGCTGCTTCTCGCCACGATTGAGAATCTTGAGTGGTCCGACGGGAGTCTTTAAGTTCTCCCGAACCTCCACATCATCCGGTTGCACCACGTGTGAAGGATCTGCTATGTACTTCTGAAGCTGAGACACGTGAAACACGTCGTGGATGTTGGCCAAGTTCGGAGGCAAGGCAAGCCGGTAGGTAACAGGTCCTACTCTACCAAGAATCTGGTATGGCCCAATAAACTGCGGGCTCAGCTTCCTCACTCCGAGTGCCCGACCAACACCGGTGACAGGTGAAAGTCTCACAAACACGTTCTCACCTTCACTGAACTCCAGTGGACGATGCTTGACATCATAGTAGCTCTTCTGGCGATTCTGCGCCTGCTTCAACTTTTCTCCGATCAACTGAATCTGCTGGGTAGTATCTTGGACAAAGTCCACGCCAAAAAGCTCCTTGTCTCCAACCTCAGACCAACAGGTAGGAGTCCGACACCTCCTACCATACAGTGCCTCGTAGGGTGTCATGCCTAGGCTAGCATGCAAGCTGTTGTTGTACGAAAACCCCACCAACGGAAGATACATATCCCATGCTGAGCCCTGCTCCAAAGTGCAAGCCCGCAACATGTCCTCCAAGATCTGGATGGTCCTCTCAGTCTGTCCATCAGTCTGAGGGTGATAGGTTGTACTCAGCCTCAATTGCGTACCAAAAGCCTCCTGCAGTGCCTCCCAGAACCGAGATGTGAACTTCGGGTCCCTATCACTGATGATACTCTTGGGCACCCAGTGAAGCCTCACGATCTCGCGAACATAAAGCTTGGCCAACTGCTCTGTAGTGAAGCTCACCTTCACTGGAAGAAAATGGGCAGACTTTGTCAATCTGTCCATAATGACCCAGATAGATCACAACCCGCCTGAGTCTTAGGCAAATCAACCACGAAGTCCATAGAAATACTTTCCCACTTCCACTGTGGTACCTCAAGAGGTTGAAGCTTACCAGACGGCCTCTGATGTTCAATCTTCACCTTCTGGCAAATCAAACACTTAGAAACAAAAACGGCAACATCCTTCTTCATTCCCGGCCACTAGAAATTATTCTTCAAGTCTTGATACATCTTAGTAGCACCAGGGTGGATACATAACTGGCCCTTATGGGCCTCTGCCATAACCTCTTCGGTCAACGGACCTCGAGGAACCACGATCCTCTTCTGGAACAAAAGAAGTCCATCATCATTCCAAGACACACCGTCTTGGTTCTTCACATAATCCAGACACTCTCTCTGAACTTGCGCCTCTTTGATCTTTTCCACTAGCTCATTAACAACATCTGCGACTTTCGGCTCAAGAAGTGTACCCCCACACGAAGAGGTCACTGCCAGATTTCAAAACTTCTCAATCACGCCAAAGTTATACAATAACAAACTGGATAGGCTCCCGCATTTCTAACTTAAAGCATCAGCTACCACATTGGCCTTGCCAGGATGGTACTTCAACTCAAAGTCGTAGTCCTTCAGGAACTCCATCCATCTCCTCTGATCATGTTTAGCTCTTTCTGATCAAACAGATACTTCAAACTTTTGTGATCACTGAACACTGTAAACTTAATACCATAAAGGTAATGCCTCCAAATCTTGAAAGCAAAAACAATGGCCGCCAACTCCAGATCATGAGTCGGGTAGTTCTCCTCATGAGGCTTCAACTGCCTCGAAGCATAAGCAACAACTCGGCCCAACTCGGCCCAACTGCATCAACACGCAGCCCAGCCCCTTACCAAAGGCATCACAATACAACTCGAACTGCTCCACAGGATCAGGAAGGATCAACACAGGTGTTGTAGTCAATCTCTCATTTAACTCCTGAAAGCACTCCTCACACTCGTGAGTCCACACAAATGGAGTCTCCTTCCGGGTAAGGCGAGTCAATGACAAGACCATCTTGGAGAATCCCTCAATGAACCTCCTGTAGTACCCGGCCAAACCCAAGAAACTCTTAACCTCAGAAACGGTTTTGGGTCTCGCCCAATCCATCACTGCCTCAATCTTGTTGGGATCCACTGCAACTCCCTCTGCAGAAATCATATGCCCAAGGAACTTCACAGACCTGAGCCAAAACTCACACGTTGACGGCTTCGCATACAGCTTCTTCTGTTTCAGCACTAGCAGAACAATCCTCAGATACTCAGCATGCTCCTCCTCAGTCTTGGACTAAATCAAAATATCGTCAATAAAGACGATCACAAACTGATCCAAGTACGGCTGGAAAATCCTGTTCATGTAATCCATGAACACAGTAGGTGCATTGGTGAGTCCAAACGGAATCTCTAAATACTCAAAATGACCGTATCTCGAACGTAATGTGGTCTTAGGGACATCCTCCGGCTTCACCCGAATCTGATGGTATCCGGACTGGAGATCAATCTTCGAATACACGCGGGAGGGGATACTTGTTCTTGATTGTCACCTTGTTCAGCTACCTGTAGTCGGTGCACAATCGCATTGTCCCGTCTTTCTTCTTCACATAGATGACCGGTGCTCCCCACGGAGACACACTCGGTCAAATGAAATCTTTCACTAAAAGATCCTCAATGTGCTTCTTCAGCTCTGCCAACTCTGGTGGTGACATCCGGTACGGAGCTAACGAAATAGGCTCCACACCAGGCAACAGATCAATGGAGAACTCTATCTCCCTCTGTATCGGAAACTTAGGAATCTCCTCAGGAAACACCTCGAGGAACTTCCTCACCACAAGAATTCCAGTGATATCCTCATGTGTCCCGCTCACCAAACCTCCCAACATAACATAGCCAAATGTCCATGCTCTCAAGGATCTGCTAGCCTGCAGGACTGAAATATATGGCGAGGAACTGACTGCGGAATCACACGGAGACATCACAATGCTCTTGGAACAACAATAAATCAATGCACAGTTTCTGGACAACCAATCCATGCCCAGAATAATCTCCAAGTTAGCCATCGGCAATCCTATCAGATCTACCGAATACTCACAGCCATTCCACCGAAACACGACATCTCGATGTACAGTGGTATAATCACACTTTTCTTCGGTGGTGATGGTCACCCGCAACGGTGGAGAAAGCACAGACATGGGCAACTCAAGCCCCACAACAATCGGGGTTGCAATTAAAGAATGCGTAGCCCCGGAGCCAAATAAGACATCAAAAAATGATCCACCAATGGTAACAGTACCTCTGACCAGGTTCGGAGCTCGGTCCGACTGCTGACGATCCAGGGTGTAAACTCTCCCAGTAGCAGGTGGCACTGCAGGTGCCGCCGGTGGTGGAAGGGAAACCATCTGCAATGGAGCTGCCTGAACTGCTGCAGCTCTTGCCGTCGATGACAGACAATCTCTAGAATAGTGGCCCTCCTTGCCACACTGGAAACATATCAACTGGCCTGAAGAACACGGCCCAAAATGAGTCTTCCTGCATCCCGAACACCTGGGAGCAGGAGGTTTCGTTGTACTCCCCTGAGCAGAAGTCCTCTTAAACTGATTTGGCGCTTGCCGAGCCGCCATCTGCTTTCCTTTACCCTTGTTCCCAAACTTCCTGTCTCTCTAAGAAGTGGAACTACCAGCTACCTTCGTCGTTTCAGCAACCTTGGCCCTATTGGCCTTACTCGAGTTGTAGAAGTCCTCGATATCCCGTCACTGCTGCACCAGTGTCCCGAAGTCTTTAGAAGCAGACCCCGCAAGGTAACCAGCAATATCCTTACTAAGCCCCCTGCGGGACTTATCAGCCAAGAAAACAGGAGTAGGTCTCTCCATCCTGAAGTGCGCAAACTTCACCAGCTCATTAAACTTGGCCAGGTACTCGTCAACAGACAACGAGCCCTGCACCAACCTATCGAACTGCCCCTGCTTCATCTCATGTGCATCATAGGGAAAGTACCGACCCAGAAAGCAATCCTCAAAGAATGGCCATGTCATAACATGACCTTGCATCTCAAAAGCGTGAGAGGTGTTCGTCCACCACTCATGGGCATCGCCCTCCAGCATATAGGTAGCGAACATCAGCTTCTGCGGATCTGAACACTGCATGACCCAGAAGATCTTCTCCAAAGCCTGAAGCCATCTTGCCGCAACAATGGGATCATAAGACCCATCAAAATAAGGTGGCTTATGCTTGCGAAAAGCATTAAGCCGGCGATCAATCACATCACGATCTTCTGCAGGCTCGACAAAGGGTTCCATCATCCCAATAAAGTGACCAGTGCCCTCAGCATGGCTCTGGCTCTCATCCTGCAGACTAGGTGGTGGTGGAGGCGGTGGTGGCGGTGGAGGTGGTGGCGGTGGGAACTGGAAACATATCAACTGGCCTGAAGAACACGGCCCAAAATGAGTCTTCCCGCATCCCGAACACCTGGGAGCAGGAGGTTTCGTTGTACTCCCCAGAGCAGAAGTCCTCTTAAACTGATTTGGCGCTTGCCGAGCCGCCATCTGCTTTCCTTTACCCTTGTTCCCAAACTTCCTGTCTCTCTAAGAAGTGGAACTACCAGCTACCTTCGTCGTTTCAGCAACCTTGGCCCTATTGGCCTTACTCGAGTTGTAGAAGTCCTCGATATCCCGACACTGCTGCACCAGTGTCCCGAAGTCTTTAGAAGCAGACCCCGCAAGGTAACCAGCAATATCCTTACTAAGCCCCCTCCGAGACTTATCAGCCAAGAAAACAGGAGTAGGTCTCTCCATTCTGAAGTGCGCAAACTTCACCAGCTCATTAAACTTGGCCAGGTACTCGTCAACAGACAACGAGCCCTGCACCAACCTATCGAACTGCCCCTGCTTCATCTCATGTGCATCATAGGGAAAGTACCGACCCAGAAAGCAATCCTCAAAGAATGGCCATGTCATAACATGACCCTGCATCTCAAAAGCGTGAGAGGTGTTCGTCCACCACTCATGGGCATCGCCCTCCAGCATATAGGTAGCGAACATCAGCTTCTGCGGATCTGAACACTGCATGACCCAGAAGATCTTCTCCAAAGCCTGAAGCCATCTTGCCGCAACAATGGGATCATAAGACCCATCAAAATAAGGTGGCTTATGCTTGCGAAAAGCATTAAGCCGGCGACCAATCACATCACGATCTTCTGCAGGCTCGACAAAGGGTTCCATCATCCCAATAAAGTGACCAGTGCCCTCAGCATGGCTCTGGCTCTCATCCTGCAGACTAGGTGGTGGTGGAGGCGGTGGTGGCGGTGGGAACTGACCCTTATTGTGGCCAGCCCGCAACTCCTCCAACATAACCCTCATCATGGTCATGTTCACCAATCTGTTTGCCTCAAGGACATCTTCTGTGGCCTTCCGGTTCGCCTCTCGAACGGCGTCCATCATAGCCTGGTTGGCCAACCTAGTGGCCTCCTGATCGGCTAACCTAGCCGCCTGCATCTCAGCCAATGCAGTCAGGACAGGATCCGGCTGATCCTCGGTAGTGCCTCGGCTCCTCCGAGGTAGTACCATGACTCTGCACCAGTTACACAAAGAATGAGTTGATCAGGCCCACGCAATGTGGTCACACATGCACTATCATAGTAGAACCCAATAGAGAGAACACATAGACACGACTTGCAACAAACAACCTAAGTCATTGCAATATATACAGGTTTTTCCCAAGAAAGTGCTCTGATACCATAAAATGTAACGCCTCGTGTATACCCAGTTTGTTAACATGTCATCGTATTGGGTTTGCCGAAATGGAAATGGGAGAGCATTTCCATGGACTTCGTGGTGAGTTTGCCGAAGACTCAGGTTGGCTACGACTCTATCTGGGTCATTGTGGACAAACTGACGAAGTCTGCCCATTTTCTTCCAGTGAAGGTGAGCTTCACTACAGAGCAGTTGACCAAGCTTTACGTTCGCGAGATTGTGAGACTTCACGGGGTTCCCGAGAGTATCATTAGTGATAGGGACCCGAAGTTCACATCTCGGTTCTGGGAGGCGCTGCATAAGGCTTTCAGAACGCAGTTGAGATTGAGTACCGCCTACTGTAACGTCCCGTGTATAACCAGTTTGTTAACATGTCATCGTATTAAGCCACACTTGATTAAAAATTGCGGAATATCTTTTTCTTTTCAATTATGACGTGATTATACTTAGCCAAGTTGATTACTAATCATTTTCATAAAATATCGCCTGTATGTAAATTGAAAATAAACATCTAACTGAAATACCTAATAATATAGATAAAGTGAGTATCTAAAATCACGGATCTACAACACGTAGTCCGGAAAATATCCTGATACATTATTACAACTCCAAAAGATACAAGACATAATCAAGTCTATGTGGCATGGACAATCCCCATGCTCACCAAATCAACATCATAACAACAGCGTCTCAACAAGACAATTCATAACCATAAATGAAGCTAAAATCATAAGACAGTAAATAGGATCCAACATCTAATCACAACAGCATATCAGCATAAGCAGCATAAACATGTAACATCTATCAGCTAAGCTCTGGCCTCTTGCCACTAGGGGTGTGCAAAAAAACTGGTTCACTTGCCTTGCCCTTGATCCGACCTTGACTCGACCCATAAATACCCATATTTTTTGAACTGGTTTAAATACTGACCCACTTTTATTTGGGTCAGTTTTAGACTTGACTCGTTTTAATATTGACTCACTGACCCAAAACTTGACCCATACCCATTACGTGAAAAAAAAATCACAATTAAATTAAAAGAAAAGTTTTAACGTAAAACAATTACGTTAAAATTTTTTATGGAAAATATTTTCATAAAAATTTTCGCAAACATTTTTGACGAAAAATATTTTCATCAAATTTTTTACTAAAAACATATCGGTAAAAAAATTTGACGAAATATTTTTTTTGTCAAATTTTTTTACGGAATCTAAATTTCGTCAAAATATTTCACAAAACAATATTCATAAAAACTTTCGACGAAACACATTTTCATCGAAATTCTTCGATGAAAAAAAATTTCATCAAAATTCTTTACAGATTTCAAATTTCAGCGAAAGTTTTCGACGGAAACATTTTCGTTAAATTTTTTGACAAAAAAAAATTTCGTCGAAATTTTTAGCGAAACACATTTCTATCAAAAATTTTAGACTAAATATTTTCATCAAGTTTTTTGATAAAGAATGTATCCATCAAAATTTTCAAAGGAACACATTTCTGTTAAAAAAATTCGTAAAATTTTTTGACAAAAATATTTCGATAAGAAATTTTGACAGAAAAAATATTTTGTCTAAATTCTTTAGAGAATTTAAATTTCGTCGAAAGTTTCAAATGAAACAATTTCCATTGAAAATTTTGACGAAACACATTTCCATCAAAAAATTTCGACGGCAAAAAATTTCATTAAAATTCTTTACAGTTTTTAAATTTCGGCGAAAGTTTTCGACGAAAATATTTTCGTCATCAAAAAATTTTGACGGCAAAATTCATCAAAATTCTTTACAGATTTCAAATTTTGGCGAAAGTTTTCGATGGAAACATTTTCGTCATCAAAAAATTTTGACGGCAAAAAATGTCGACGGCAAAAAATTTCATTAAAATTCTTTACAGATTTCAAATTTCGGCGAAAGTTTTCGACGGAAATTTTTTAATCATCAAAAAATTTTGACGGCAAAAAATTTCATCAAAATTCTTTACAGATTTCAAATTTTGGCGAAAGTTTTCGACGTAAACATTTTCGTCATCAAAAAATTTTGACGGCAAAAAATTTCAAGAAATTTTGTTTAAGATTTCAAATTTCGGCGAAAGTTTTCGACGAAATTATTTTCGTCATTAAAAAATTTTGACGGCAAAAAAACTCATCAAAATTCTTTACAGATTTCAAATTTCGGTGAAAGTTTTCGACGAAAAAATTTTCGTTAAAGTTTTTGACAAAAAAAAATTTCGTTGAAATTTTTAGCGAAACACATTTCAATCGAAAATTTTCAACTAAATATTTTCGTCAAGTTTTTTGATAAAAAATTTCCATCAAAATTTTCAACGAAAAACATTTCTATATAAAAATTCCGTAAATTTTTTCACAAAAAAAACATTTTGACACAAAAAATATTCTGTCAAAATTCTTTATAGAATCTAGATTTCGTCGAAAGTTTCAAATGAAACATTTCCCTCGAAATAATTTCCGTCAAAATTTTCGTCAGAACATATTCCCATCGAAATTTTGAACGAAAAACATTCCGTCAAAATTCTTTTTTCGTTTAAAACATTTGATGGAAGAAATCATTTTCGTCAAAACTCTTGACGGAAACTAAATTTCAGTAGAAAATTTTTTTTTGTAAAAATTTTGACGAAAAAATTATTTTGTGACGAAATTTTCGTCTTTTGCAACGTAAAAATTTCGACAAAATTTTGTGAGAAAACCAAGTCAAAAACGGGTCAGGTCAGATTTGACCTAGTTCAAAAACCAAGTCAGACCCACTTCAGAAACCAAGTCAGGGCAGATCCAAACTGGTTCTGAACTAGTTCAATAAAATCCAATCCAAGTCAGACCTGACTTGGATCAAATTAAAGCGGGTTGGGTCAAAATACCTGACCTATAAAAACCAAGTTGGATCGAGTCGGACAAAAACCTGACCCGACCCGACCCATGCACAGCCCTACTTGCCACTAGAGGTCTCAACCCCCGCATTACCTGAACCTGAAATAAGCATTCCCCAAACGTGGGATGAGATCTCTAAACCAGAAATCTCAGTAAGACAAGGGGTCCTCAAGGATCTTCCACCCCAAGCTCACTTACATGTGCAATATAAGTTCTAAAAGCATTTATATCAATATAAGTTCCAAAACTATGCGGTGCAACAGATATTCATGCCATATGTGTTTAAACTATTCTACTGGCCAGAGAAATGCAAGAATACGTCTATACCTACATGTAGTAGAAGGAACACCGCTTGCACCTCACCCACAGCCTCACCATATTGTATGTACCACATACTCAGGCTTACCGTATAGGAGGAACACCACATGCATATCATAAAGGCATTAGCATATAACAGGTCAATAGCATTTCCAAAACATCAAAAGCATGTAACACAACATGCATATAACCATATCCCCATGGGACATGGTGGAACCACAACATGGCTAAACCGAGGACACGAAAGCTTACCTTGCAAGCTAGCTATCCAAGCCAAGAGTCCACAAGCTCAAGTCTAAACACAGCAGAATCACAATCTGATATGGACCAATAATAAATCAATAAACATGAAACACAAGCATATAATATTAAGACCACGCCTTCTCATTATGTTTTACGTCTTAAGGCTTCACGCAAAGCCATAAGCCCTTAATCACTTGATTTTGACTTAGTTAAGTTATTACAGAAGTACCACTTCATCAATCCAGGGTCCACAAACCCATACAAGACCTCTGTATGAACAGTACTTTACTGTTCATCGAAAACTCAGAATATCCGGATATTCCTCGGGGGCATATTTAACAGTACCCAGGATATGGATATCCGGATATTGATATCCGGATATTTATCTACCAAATATCCGGATCTTTCGCGACAAAATGCAGTTTCTGCATTTCGCGAAGATATCCACCAAAGGTCCAACTTTTACCAATTAAATGCGTTCAAGACTCCATTTTTAGGTCTATACAGGTTCATACACATGTTAGTTACTTGTTTAACCCATTTACATGCAAAGGCACCACCTTTAAACCCTTTAAACTCATGATCAAGGTTAGACAACTCACCAAAGCTTCAAACTCAGAAATGGAAGGCTCTTGGAGCTCACCAAACAGCTCCAAATATACTGACTTGCAAGGAGCACGAAAATGCCACACCAAAGGTTGGTTCTTGCACCAAAAGATGACTCTCTTGGCACCACAAATGCTAAGCCAAAGGACCACACCCTCTCTAAACTCAAAGTCAGCACCTATCCTGACCAAGGCAGTAGCAAGAACTCAGAAAAACAACCCCATTTTTACTTCCCAAGGCTAGAATGCACTTACCCATAGAGTTTTCATGAAGAACCCAAAAGGAAATGAGGTCTTTTGGTGTCTCAAATGGAAGGAGAAGGAGGTGGTAAGGTGGCTGGTGTTCATACCTTCAGCAAACTCACGTAGGAGAAATGTATGGCCTAGGGTTTTGGGCCATACTTTAGTATATATAGTCACTTAAACCATAAATGCACAGTATTATCGTTAATTGCTATGCTTAACATTTTAATCTCAAACTCAGGATTCTTAATCTACTCATTTTTCTAAGATTTATCATAATTTTATTTTATTTTTCGGAGCACCTTTCCGGTATGCGCTTTTCCATAGCCAGTATCAGTTCGGGCACCCAATTCTCATTATTTTGACTTGAAACTTATTTACAAGTCCTACATAATATTATAAGAATATTCATGCACTTATTTTAATTTTCCGGGATACTTTTTCGGTACGCATTTATACCGACTAGCAGAACCGATATCTGCACTTTTCTTCCGAAAAGTGACTTTCAGCATTAATAACCACTTACTATAATTATTTAAGCCTCTAGTTAATTATTAGGGTCAATTATGGAATTATTTCCTATTTTCACATAATTAATTAATTAACTTCCTTAATTAACGGTGCGGGTTCTTACACCTATCACCCTCAGACTGATGGACAGACTGAGAGGACCATCCAGACCTTGGAGGACATGTTGAGGGCTTGCACGTTGGAGCAGGGCTCAGCATGGGATAGGTAACTTCCGTTGGTTAAGTTTTCGTACAACGATAGCTTTCATGTTAGGCTGGGCATAACGCCCTACGAAGCGTTGTATGGTAGGAGGTGTCGAACTCCTACCTGCTGGTCTGAGGTTGGAGACAAGGAGCTTTTTGGATTGGACTTTGTCCAAGATACCACTCTACAGATTCAGATGATCAGAGAAAAGTTGAAGCAGGCACAGAATCGCCAGAAGAGTTACTATGATGTCAAGCATCGTCCACTGGAGTTCAGCGAGGGTGAGCACGTGTTTGTGAGACTTTCTCCTGTCACCGTTTTTGGTCGGGCACTCGAAGTGAGGAAGTTGAGCCCGCGGTTTATTGGGCCATACCAGATCCTTGGTAGAGTAGGACCCGTTGCCTACCGGCTTGCCTTGCCTTCGAACTTGGCCAACATCCACGACGTGTTTCACGTGTCTTAGCTTCGGAAGTACATAGCCGATCCTTCGCACGTGGTGCAACCTGATGATGTAGAAGTTCGGGAGAACTTAAAAACTCTCGGCAGACCACTCAAGATTCTCGATCGAGGCGAGAAGCAGCTGAGGAGCAAGATCATTCTGATGGTCAAAGTGCAGTGGACCGGAAGAAATCCTGAGGAGTGTACTTCGGAGCGAGAGGACGAGCTTCTCCGGCAGTACCCCGAGTTTTGAGACAGGTATGTTTTTGATTTTGAGGACAAAATCCTAAAAAGGTGCGGTGAAAGTAAGAACCCGCACCGTTAATTAAAGTAATTAATTAATTACATGTGAGAATTAGGAAATAATTCCATAATTGACCCTAATAATTATTATGAGGCTTTAATAATTGTAGTAAGTGAGTAATAATGTTGAAAGTCGTTTTTCGGATGAAAAGTGCAGATACCGGTTCTGCTAGTCGGTATAAATGCGTACCGATAAAGTATCTCAGAAAATTATAATAAGTGCATGAATATTACTAGAATAATATATAGGACTTGTAAAATGAATTTCAAGTTAAATAATGAAAACTTGTGCCAGAACTGATACTGGCTACGGAAAAGCGCGTACCAGAAAGGTACTCCGAAAAATATAATAAAAATATGATAATTCTTGTAAAATTGAGTAGGTTAAGAATCCTAAGTTTGGGATTGAAATGCTAACCGTAGCCATTAGTTCTAATACTGTGTGTTTAATTCATAAGTGGCTATATATAGGCTTGTTAGCACAAAACTCTAGGCCATAATTCTGATCCTACGTGAGTCTTGGGGCTGGTCAGCTGCTGGTTCACTGTTCCATTGGCCTTCTTCACCATTTTGAGACCAAGTTGTCACCTTTGCTTCATCTCTTCATCTCTAAACACCTTTGCCTTGTGTGGGTTGATCTTGTGGGGTTGTGAGGTTGTGAGTGACTTCCTTCCTGAGTTGTAGCCTTTATTTGAGTGTGTGGAGGTGCTGACTTCATATTGTGGGTGGTGGAAGCCATGGTGTTGACATTTTGAGCTTCGAAGTGTCACCTTTGTGAAGAAAGAGTCTTTCTTCTGGTGCATTTTCGTGGCCTTTGGTTACTGCACAGTGGAGTGGTGTAGGAAGCTCCATTTCCCTGCCATTTTCTGCTTTGAGAAGCTTGGTAAACATACTCAACCTTTGATCATGAGTTATTGTTAAAAATGGAACTTTGATGCGTGTAATGAGCTTAAGAGGATAACCTAACATTGGGCAATGCTTAACCCACTTAGAAATGCATGTTTAAGCCTCTGTAATCGGTAAAAGTTGGATCTTTGGTTTGGATTTTCGCGAAATGAAAAATCTGCATTCTGTCGCGAAATATCCGGATATGATATCTGGATATGGATGTCCGGATATGATATCCAGATTAGATGTCCGGATATGATATCCGGATATGGGGTTTTTGGATATCCGAATATGGATATCCGGATATAATATCTGGATATTGATATCTGGATATGTCCCCGACATATATCCGGATATTCTGAGTTTTCGAGGAACAGTAGCTTACTGTTCATACAGAATTGAGTAATGGGTTCGTGGACCCTATTTTGAGGAAGTTGAACGTCTGGGGTAAATTACCTAAGTCAGAACCTAAGTGTTTAAGGGCTTGTGGCTTGTGGGAAGCCTTAAGACGTAAAACAAAAGGAAAAAGGTAGTCTTTATGTTTATGCTTATGAGCTATGTTTATTAAAATGCTTGGTGGTCCTAAATCAGATTGTGATCTGCTGTGTTTGGACTGTGAGATTGTGTGGACTCTTGGCTTGGATAGCTAGCTTGCAAGGTAAGCTTTCGTGTCCTCGGTTTAGCCATGTTGTGGTTCCACCATGCCCCATGGGGGTATGGTTATATGCATGTTGTGTTACATGCTTTTGATGTGTTGGAAATACTATTGAGCTGTTATATGCCAGTGTCTTCTTGATATGCATGTGGTGTTCCACCTATACGGTAAGCCTGAGTATGTAGTACATACAATATGGTGAGGCTGTGGGTGAGGTGCAAGCGGTGTTCCTTGTACTAGTGTGGGTAATAGACGTATTCCTGCATTTCTCTGGCCAGTAGAATAGTTATAACACACATGGCATGAATATCTGTTGCACTGCATAGTTTTGGAACTTATACTGTTAAATGCTTTTGAACTTATATTGCACATGTAAGTGAGCTTGGGGTGGAAGATCCTTGAAAACCCCTTGTCTTACTGAGATTTTTGTCTGGTCTACGAGTTGTAGTGATGGGGTTGAGACCTCAGGCGGCAGGAGGCCGGAGTTGAGTTAGATATTGCTGATTATATGATGACATGTTGGGTGTTGGAAATGCCTGCTGCTTTTATGCTTTTAACTTCATTTATGATTACGTTGTTGCTGTTGAGACTTGTAGGCTTTGTTGCCTTATTTGTGTGAGCATGGGGTTTGTCCATGTCACTTGATGATTAGTACTTTAGTCTGAGTTGTATAACTGATAGTTTGTCTGGTCTACGAGTTGTAGTTCCGTGACTAGAGATATATTTATGTTGTTTTAATTAATGAGGTATTTCAGTTAGATGTTTATTTACAATTTACATACAGACCATGTTTTATTAATCGATTAATAAACAAGTTGGTAATGATTAATGACGTCATAATTGAAAAGAAAAAGATATTCCGCAATTTTAATTAAGCATAGCTTAATACGATGACATGTTAACAAACCGGGTATACATGAGGTGTTACATAATGGGTGGCCCTCCTTAACGCGGTTGTTGTATTCTAGTACGTGATCTCTCCGTCCTCTATCTTCGGACTACCTATTATTTGTTGGAAGTTCTTCTCTCTTAGAAACTGCAACCACCAAACTAAATTATCATTTTAACCGCTAAACATATTGTAAAATAAAATGAATATTTTTTGTATATATAACCTGGCGGGTGTCTTTGAGGAGAGAGGCACATTCTCGGACTCCAAAGATTTTCTAAAATTTTACTTAAGATATGATTTGAACCCTTGAGTTGCATATCAAATTATTAATACGTGTATGTAAATTTCTCAAAAATAATCAAATTGAGTTAAGCATGCAAAAAATAAAATTAAAATAAGAGAAAACGTTTTGTACTTTTTAAAGCACCTAAGTTATATCCCTTCACCCCTTTATTATTATGTATTCCAAGAAATGTATAATTATAATATTAAAGTTGTACTTTTTCCTATTTTTCACTTTCCATATCAGCGGAAAGTTTGTGAAGTGAAAAAAAATACTACTTTAATATTATAGGAGTACATAGTTAGAAAGGTATAAAATGATATAGCTTAGGTCAACAAATTATTTTCCCTTAAAATAAATATTTATTTTGATATTTTAAAAATATAAATATTACCGGTTTGAGCCTCTAATAATAAATGGAGAAATCAAATGACAAAAAATTTGTGTCCTACGTACCAATGTTATTAAAATCGGCCTAATCATTGATCCCGAGATACTAGGTCACTGGTTCAATTGGCTCAGTCACCAATTTTCATAAAAACTGATCGGGTCATATCGGGTCACACCGATTCTGATGCATGATCGATCCGTTACTTTAACCGGATCGATTATATGACCGATTTATGAATTCTCGGATCAACCCGACCGAGTCGATCACGTCAATCCAGTTTTATTAACACCGCTAGACACCATCAAAAGCAGTGTCAATCTTTTTCCTTTTCTTTTATGTATTTTACGTGGGACCATGTTTTTGTGTGTCAGTAGGACACAAATTTTTTCTCTTGCAACATTAATTATTGATTCTTCGAAAATGTCAATCTTTTATGTTTCTTTGTTAGTTAATTTTACTATTTTCAGGATATCAAATTGATTCTTCGAAAAGACGAATTCAATGTTAAAAATTAATTAAATGACCATTTAATGTATTATATTAGTTTTTATTCTTTTAAATGATATTAATTATATCATTTCAATCAAAATAATTATACTTTATAGTGAGAAAAATAGGAATTATAGTGCTAGAAAGTGAGAGGTTCTTTTTTTAAATTTAAATATTAAATAAATAATAATAAATTTAATTAAAATTACTATAATTTAAAAGGATATATGGGTCATTTCCACCGTCTCCTGTCTTCAACCTCCACATTTTCTTTTTGGTGTTTCTTTTAGCCAAAGATGATTCCCCTATATGTATGTATAGTTTAAATAAGCAGATAGATTTCAGTCCTTTTTCTTTTTTGGTAGATACGTGTGTAAGCACCCCGTTTTTAATGAGTCCACTATCGCTGCATGATTCTTACCCTGTCTCACGAAACACGACAACTCTTTCTTTGAAAATAAATTCAAAACAAAGAAACAGCTGCATACATTGATCAACTTTACCTGTATTAAAACATGGGGAGGGTTATATTTATAAATTTTTTGTTTATAAATTCTTACAAACTACACTATGTTCTTCCGGAAAAACACTAGGTTACACTATGTTCTCTTGGGAGAACACATTATAATTTGCAAAAATTTGTAAAAAAAATTTGTAAACGGATCATTCCCCGTTAAAACATATAAAACACAAATACAGAACATTTACTGATCAGTTTCTCTACTAATTTCCGGTATCCAATCCAAGAAGAAAGCACAACTCATGCGTGACTTTATATCTTTTTTAGAAATTTGTATATATACAATATATATAACCCCACATTTTTTATAACAACATCAAAACAAGTTTCATTGATAGTGTGCTAGCACAAGAAGGGTTTGTGGCGAGAGAAGAACTATTTTAAGGGTGTATTTAATTAAGATTTTAAAAAATTATTTTTGAATACAAAACGATTAATATTGAATTCGGGATTTTAAATAATTTAAAAAAGTCAAATATTAATATATTATTCATTTAAGACAACTATGATTTTAAATAAGAAATAATTTTTTTTTGGGTATTCCAAAACTTGCTAATTTTAATATACTTTTTTATTAATGTAAATATTTTTGTCACTTCTTAGTAATAAATATAAATGTTATATCCTGTTTACCAAAAAAAAAAAATTAAATATTATATCCTGTCTCTTAGTCTGATCAAACCCATAAGATTTCTCTAACAACATAGGGTGTGCCTTATATTGTTTTGAGTTCCAGTTTATGGAGTGATTTGTTACATTGAACCTGAAACAATATGAAAAGGAATTAGAATCTTATCAAGTTGTTGGTATTTTAATATCTTTTAGATTTATTAATTAATACTATATTATTGACAATCATATTAATCAAAATTTAAAGTAATTTTAATATTAAAAAATAGTGTCTTTGACACTTATCATTAGCTGATGTCAAAAGACCCAATTAGGTAGAATTCAGCTGCGGCTAAAATTGTATTATTTTTAAAAACTCAACCACTGCTAAGGTTGTACTATATTTTTTTAAAAAAATTGTACTATTTTTAAAATGTAGTCGGTGCCGAGCTATGTAGCACCGATACTGACACGTGACACGATACGACACGACACTTCGACACGTTAATTCTAAAAAATGTTAAATTTCGACACGTTAGGACACGTTTGATATTAAATAATATTTTTAACTTATGTAGTATATATTATATTTAAGATTCAATAATTTAACAAAAAAATGTATCTAAACTTATAATATTCATAAATTTTGCAAAGAAACATAAGATATCCCAAATATTTATATTAAACTCAATAAAATGATAATCGTAATCCAACGAATCTAATAGTTGGAACTAAAAACTCAACGTAACTTAACTTTTAAACCTTTTTTTGAATTTCTATAACGCGTGTTGGAGTGTCGGGGAGTGTCGGAGTGTCCGAGAGTGTCGGACACGACACGTCAGGATTTTTGAAGAGTGTCGGTGCTTCAAAGGTGCCGAGACACCAGTTCTATTTTTTTTTCTTCTCTTACATGTAGATCTCACCTATAATTTTGTTTTTACTATATGAGATAACTCTTTTCCTACAACATAAGAAAATCATTTTCCATAACTTATATTTCTAAATAATTTTCAGAGAAAATTTTATATATAAATTAGTCCAAACATGCGTGAATCAGTGGTTCTATATTGACATAGTGACAAAAAATTAATTAATCATTTTTCTATTTTGTTATTTTAATTTGTCCCTTTTTTAGGTTATCTTTCTTCTACCTTTTTTTGTTGTTAGAAATTTCTTCTGTTCTTTTAAATTTAATAGTTATTATCGAAGATCTAATCTTTATAAGAAGAAAAACAGAGAGATTTTTGCCTCCCATTATTTTCAATGTCCCGGTATCTGACCGATTGAACTGGAACAAGTAAAAAAAATCGGAACTTACGACTATTCTTTCCAAAAGATTTGTAGATGATTGGAATTCGCACTTAGTTTGTAGTTTGTAGCACCGAATATAATTAATCGAATATCTTCTATAACATATATTGCATGCATGCAATGTAGTTTTTTTGTTGATTATTTTTTTCTTGTTTGGTCACCAATATTTTATCTGTTAAATCTAAGGTTCCAAAGTTTCAATCAATAATGTCAGCATATCTAGCCATGGATATGGCTATTATTTTAAAAAAGTCCACGGGCTATGCTGCTATATGTATATAACCCACCTAAACCAATTATGAATATTTTATCTGTTAAAATAAAGGTTCCAAAGTTTCAATCAATAATGTCAGCATATCTAGCCACGGACATGGCTATTATTTTAAAAGGGAAAAATTATTCTCATGTTACATGAAATAAGTTTTTCCTCCTATACACCCTTCGATAACTATGCCACCTTTTATGTAATTAGCATTTTCAATTGAGATTACCAGGTCTTGTGATTTGAGATTAGAGAATTTCTGTCCTAATTGGTTTATCTGTTGAAGACTTGTGATTTTTGTGTATTTTCTGTATGCTTGGTAATTGTTAGAAAGGATTGGTTGATCTTAGTCTTTGCTTTTAATTTTAGTTTTTGCCCAAGAGTGCAAAAAGATAAGTGCGTGAGAATTTGATAACACATATTTTTTTACACTTATTTATTACTCTTGGTTAGTATTTGTAGGATTTATTTGAGTTAAATAAAGGTCTTTTGGGTCAAATTAGAATTCTAGATTTTAATTGGGTTTAATTGATTTTCGTCAGAATTTTTCAGATTTACACTACAGGCTATTATTTTAGCCATATCTCACTGTATAGATGTTCGATTGACTCCATTCTTATTGTGTTTTGCAGATAACAGAAAGGGCTACAATTGCTTTGTCAGCCACTGAAGCCCAATTTGGACGGAAAGATGATCGAAACATGAGCTCAAGATGGACGTGTTTTGTTGGAAATTTATTTAAAAGTGGACTTAAGTTGTAATTTTGAACCCAATGTACTTGAGGTTCAGAGCCGGTATTTCTGTTTTCTTTTCTTTTATTTTGGGTTGGATTTTTAGAGCCCGAATCCCAGCTTTATTTTGGAAAGATCATCTTTCGTTTGAATTTGAATTTTACAGTTTTGAATTAATATAATTTTCGTCTTTTTTCTCTTTTCTTTTCTTTAATCAACCCAAGGGTTGAGGATTCCATGGTTGAATCCTGAGGACCCGCGCCTCATTTTGAACCAAATCAGTTTGTCTTTTGAACTTGGCTTGACATCGCGCGATTGTGGGTGTTCAATATAAGATACGCGATTGCGTTCTTGGAAAAGAGATTAACCATTAGATTTAATGTTAGGTTGATTAACCCAATGAACTCAAGTCGAACAGGTTGATACTCCGCGATTGCATGAGTAGACGCGCCATATTCGACTAAACACTAGGCGATCGTCTAGAGAGGGGTTTCTAAGTGAATGCAGGGATACTAATTCGATTAGGGTCAACCGTGATTTGGTAATTATTTGTCCAATGATGGATATCCTTGGAATCCTAATTCTTGGGATGGTTGCTTTTAATTTGATTATTCTCTTTTTTATTTTTTATTTCCGTTTAAATTCATAATCATATTAAAAAAACCCCATTTTAGTTTCTATTTTTCTTCAGTTTTTCGTTTCTTCTTAGTTTCTCTTTTATTTAGTTCCCATTTTTATTTGGTTTCTGTAAGAACCTGCACTGTTAATTAAGGAAATTAAGTAATTAATAATGTTAAATTAGGAAATGATTGCATAATTGACCCTAATTATTATTAAGAGGCTTTAATAATTATGATAAGTGATTAAGAATGCTCAAAGTCACTTTTCGGAAGAAAAGTGCAGATACCGGTTTTGCTAGTCGGTATAAATGCGTACCGAAAAAGTATTCCAGAAAATTATTATAAGTGCATGATAATTCCTAGAATAATTTATTTGACTTGTAAAACGAGTTTCAAGTTAAAATAATGAGAACTGGTGCCAGAAACTGGTACTGGCTATGAAAAGCGCGTACCGGAAAGGTGCTCCAAAAAATATTATAAAAATATAATAATTCTTGTAAAATTGAGTAGGTTAAGAATCCTGAGTTTGGGATTAAAATGCTAAGTGTAGCAATTAAAGTTAATACTGTGTGTTAAATGCTTAAGTGGCCTATATATATACCCTCATTGCTGGCACACAACCCTAGAATCAGATTTTCCTACGTGAGTTTTTGTGGAGGCTGACCAGAATAGTGTCCCTTTGACTTTTTTCTCCATTTCTTGACCAAGTAATCACCTTTGATGCTTGTTCTTTCATCTAAACACTTGTGCATTGTGTGAGTGATCTTTGTCAGGGTGAGAGGTGGCCTTTTTCTGGTTGTGCAACTTCTGAGTTTTGAGTTTGGGGGCTGACCTTGTTGGTTTGAGTGTTGAGGGGCTTTGTTCTTTGCTTGTGAGGCTTCAAGGAGCAACCTTTGTTAAGAGAGAACCTTGGTGGTGTGTCATTTTCGTTTCTTGAAGAAGTCAGAACCTTGGAGTTGTCTTGTGAGCTCCAAGAGCACCTTTTGTTGGCTGGTTGAGCTTTGGGTGAGTAGCCTAACCTTTGATCATGAGTTTAATGGGTTAAAGTTGATGTCATGGCATGTTTAATAAGTTAAACAAGTTGGTAATCTGAGTATGAACCTATATGTGCCTAAAAACGCATGCTTTAACGTGTGTAAGTGTTAAAAATGGAGCCTTGAAAGGATATCTTCGCGAAATGCAGAAACTGCATTCTGTCGCGAAATATCCAGATATTTACCCGTGAAATATCCGGATATTGATATCCGGATATGGGGATCTGGATATCCGGATACGGATATCCAGATATTTCCAGAGAGATATCCGGATATTGCATATCCGGATATGTCCCCGAGGAATATCCGGATATTTTGGGATTTCAAAGAACAGTAGCTGCACTGTTCCTACAGTAGGCTATTGGGGTTTTGTGGACCCTAGAGTGATGAAGTTGAACTTCTGTTATAATTGAACTAAGTCAGAATCATGGGATTAAGGGCTTATGGCTTGGTGAGAAGCCTTAAGACGTAAAACGTAATGAAAAGGCGTTGCTTTTATGTTGTATACTTGTAGAGTGTGATTGTTGATGTATTGTTGGTCCATATCAGATTGTGATTCTGCTGTTTTTAGACTTTGAGCTGTGGACTCTTGGCTTTGGGTGTTAGCTTGCAAGGTAAGCTTTCATGTCCTCGTTTTAGCCATGTTGTGGTTCCACCATGTCCCATGAGGGTAAGGTTATATGCATGCTGTGTTACATGCTTTTGATGTTTTGGAAATGCTGTTGAGCTGTTTATGCTAGTGCCTTTATGATATGCATGTGGTGTTCCACCTATACGGTAAGCCTGAGTATGTGGTACATACAAGATGGTGAGGCTGTGGGTGAGGCGCAAGTGGTGTTCCTTGTACTACGTGTGGGTAATAGACGTATTCCTGCATTTCTCTGGCCAGTAGAATAGTGATAAACACACATGGCATGAATATTTGTTGCACTGCATAGTTTTGGAACTGATATTGATATTACTGCTTTTAGAACTTATATTGAACATGTAAGTGAGCTTGGGATGGAAGATCCTTGAGGACCCTTTATCTTACTGAGATTTCTGGTTTAGAGATCTCACCCCACGTTTGGGGAATGCTTATTTTAGGTTCAGGTAATGCATGGGTTGAGACCTCTAGTGGCAGGAGGTCAGAGCTTAGCTGATAGATGTTGCATGTTTATGCTGCTATGTTTGATGCTGGATCCTGATTACTGTCTTATGCTTTTAGCTTCAGTTTATGGATTATTATGTTGAGACTTGGTTGATTATGTCATTGATTTGGTGAGCATGGGGATTGTCCATGCCACATAGACTTGTTTATGTCTTGTTTTAGTTGGAGTTGTAATAATGTATCAGGATTATTGTCCGGACTACGGGTAGTAGATCCGTGACTTAGATACTCACATTTATATCTATATATGGAGGTATTTCAGTAAGATGTTTATTGCAATTTACATACAGGCGATATTTTATGAAATTGATTAAGTAATCAACTTGGCTAAGTATAATGACGTCATAATTGAAAAGAAAAAGATATTCCGCATTTTTAATTAAGCGCAGCTTAATATGATAGTATGGTAACATTACCGGGTATACACGGGGTGTTACAGTTTCCGTTTTCATTTGGTTTTCCATTTTATTTTTATTTTTATTTTTATTTCTATGCTATTAAGTTCCTTGCAAACTCCTTGAGAGATAACTCAGGTTGACACTTTGCTATAAAATTTCAATAAACCTGACTTACTTAATTTTCGCGTGTTCGACAACTCATGTCAAATTTGGCGCCGTTGCCGGGGAGTTTGCATCGTTCTCTATCGTTCTTTACCCTCTTCCTCCTTTTGTTTCAATTATGCAGAAAATTAATCATAAGGAGTGATGTGATAAGCAGAAAGAGAGGATGTTCACATGTGGATGGATATTGCCTTAAGCCTTTTTATGAGGGACCCCAGCGGCAGCCTGTGGAGGCACAAATCAAGCTCACTAATGCCACTTACCCTCCCTAAAGAGGATAAGGAGTCTTCTTTTCCTTTTTCTTTATTTCTTTTTTCTTTTTATTTTTAATTTCAACTTTAATTGTCAATAAGTGGATTTTTTTTTCTTTCTGATAATTATTGAGTTATACATGAAGTGAACCTAGAAATATTACTTTTTATAGATTATTCTGATCAGACTTAATTCTTGACTCTTGGATTATATGACTTGTTGATTGATTTTGTTATGCGGATTGCATAATTTGGTTGACCCTTGTGAGGTTTTTAGCCTGTATACATGGCATACATCTTCTGGCCATTCTTTATTTTTTGTGTGCTTCTGCTCTTGATCTTTGTTCTCTAGAACTTGATCCGGTTCTTTTTGAAACTACATTTTTCCCTTACATGCATGAGTATGATTGAGGCATTCATTTTATTTTTTTATCCACTTTAGCCAGATAGTTATCCCTTACATTTTTATCCCTTGGTGAGCCCATTTGAGCCTTTATATCCTTTCTTTCTTTAGCCACATTACAAGCCTAAGTGAAGAACCAAATAATTCCACACCCTGGAGATTTACTGAGCACTGGTTTCACTGTAATGTTGTGTTTAAGTGCAGGGGTTTTCCCGAGACGTGCAAGAGTTTAAGTGTTGGGGGAGGGCGGTGACCATCTGATTCCTTTTTGCTATGTGTTTTGACTATATTAATAAAACAAAAAACAAAAAACAAAAAACAAAAAAGAAGAAGAAGAGAAAAAAAAAACAAAAAAATATGTGTGTGTATTTCTATCTTTTCATTATCTTTGTGCAGTTCTTAACTTTTGCTCTTGTAGATTTCTGGATTTTTTCTCCATATTTCATCCATACCTTCACCTCAACCCCATTACAACCATGTATAAAGCCCTCTTGATTTGTGCATGCATGTCTTAGTAGCAGTGGAGAAGTAGAACTTGAGCAAGCCTATGGTAGAATGATTTTCTTGAGTAGACTTGAGTGATACACTGATTACCTGATACACTTAAGAGAAAAAAAATTGAGAGCATCCTGTGAGAGACCATTTTATGTAATTAGCATTTTCAATTGAGATTACCATGTCTTGTGATTTGAGATTAGGGAATTTATGGCCTAATTGGTTTAAACATCTGCTGAAGACTTGTGATCTTTGTGTATTTTATGTATGCTTGGTAATTGTTAGAAAGGATTGGTTGATCTTAGTCTTTGCTTTTGGTTTTAGTTTTTGCCCAAGAGTGCAAAAAGATAAGTGTGGGGGAATTGATAACACATATTTTTTTACACTTATTTATTACTCTTGGTTAGTATTTTTAGGATTTATTTGAGTTAAATAAAGATCTTTTGGGTCAAATTAGAATTCTAGATTTTAATTAGGTTTAATTGATTTTTGTCAGAATTTTCCAGATTTACACTACTTTCGTATTTTAGCCATATCTCACTGTATAGATGTCCGATTGACTCCATTTTTATTGTGTTTTGCAGATAACTGAAAGGGCTACAATTTCTTTGTCATCCTTTGAAGCCCAATTTGGACAGAAAGATGGTCGAAACCTAAGCCCGAGATGGATGTGTTTTGCCAGAAATTTATTTAAAAGTTGACTTAAGTTGTAATTTTGAACCCAATGTACATGAGGCCAGAGCCAGTATTTCTGTTTTCTTTCCTTTTATTTTGGGTTGGATTTTTAGAGCTCGAATCCTAGCTTGATTAGGGGTTAAAAGGGAGAGACTAAGGACCTTATTGATCATCTTTCGTTTGAATTTGAATTTTACAGTTTTGAGATTTATATAATTTTTGTCTTTTTTCTCTTCTCTTCTCTTTTCTTTAATCAACACAAGGATTGAGGATTTCATGGTTGAATCCCGAAGACCTGTGCCTTATTTTGAATCAAATTTGTTTCTCTTTCCAACTTGGTTTGACATCGTGCGATTGTGGGTGTTCAATATGGGATACGCGATTGTGTTCTTGGCAAAGAGATTAACCATTAGATTTAATGGTTAGGTTGATTAACCCAATGACCTCAAGTCAAACGGGTTGATACTCCGCGATTGTGCGAGTAGACGCGCCGTATTCGACCAAACGCTAGGCGATCGTCTAGAGAGGGGTTTCTAAGCGAATACAGGGATTCCAATTCGATTAAGGTCAACCATGATTTGGTAATTATTTGTCCAATGATGGATATCCTTGGAATCCTAATTCTTGGGTTGATTGCTTTTAATTTGGTTATTCTCTTTTTTATTTTATTTTTTATTTCCATTTAATTTATAATCATATTAAAAATAACCCATTTTAGTTTCCATTTTTCTTTAGTTTCCGTTTCTTCTTAGTTTCTCTTTTATTTAGTTCCCATTTTTATGCTAGGACACTGATTGATGTGGAAAAAGGCCAGATGATCTTTAGAGTTAATGATGGTGAATTCAAGATGAATGTTTTTGAGGCCATGAAGCATCCTGAAGATAAACAAGACTGCTTTCAGATTAATGTAATAGTAGAAGCAGTTTCAGAGATGATCCTTGAAGAAGCAAATCCTTCCACTATTGAAGATCAGTTTGCTGACATTTTTCACTCCTCAGAGCTACTGAATGATGATCAACTAACTAACGTAGTCAAAGCCATCGATTCAACTGAAGTTTCAAATGCAAAGAAAGAAGAGCTAGTTGAATTGACTAGGAAACCTGAAGGTCAAGTTTACTGCATTGTTGAAAAGAAGGTTGAGGAAGAAAACAAGAAGAAAATCAATCAGGAGTATGAGGATTGCAAGCCAAAAGTTAAGATGGAAAAGCCCAAGAGCAAGGAGAAACATGTGAAAATTAAGTTTAAAGTTCTTGGGAACTGTAAGAACCCGCACCGTTAATTAAAGAAGTTAATTATTTAATTATGTGAAATTAGAAATAATTCCATAATTGACCCTAATAATTATTATGAGGCTTAAATAATTATAGTAAGTGGGTAATAATGCTGAAAGTCGCTTTTCTGAAGAAAAGTGCAGATATCAATTCTGCTACTCGGTATAAATGCGTACCAATGAAGTATCCCGAAATATTATAATAATTGTATGAATATTCCTAAAATAATATTTAGGACTGTGATTTCAAGTTTCAAGTTAAAATAATGAGAACTGATGTCAGAACTGATACTGGCTATGGAAAAGCGCGTACCGGAAGGTGATGCTCTCCGGCAAGTATACCGATCGCACAAGTAATATAGAAAGTAAGTAGAGTATCGTCTCCACAGGGATTGTAAACCAAGTACTACAATAACCAGTCCCCTTAAGGTTGAAAACTCGGTTTGTTGTTTGGAAAAATTGCGAATTGATTTTGAGTAACAATAAGAAATAAAAGTAAAGACTTGTTTTTAAATTTTTATTTAAGAGAAATGAAACAATAACAGTGACAATTGATTTTAAAAAAATGAGAAAAACATTGTAGCTAGAGCACACTCACCTTATGATCCCCACTTCTTACTTTGGATTGATTCACAATACTTATTCATATAATTACTCGGATAAATTATTATCTAAGAATATTTATTAGTTAACCCTCAATTCCTTGCAAGGTTAACCCTTTAATCCCCAATTGGAACCCCAATTCCTTGCAATGTTCCTCATGTTATTAAGCAATGAACACAATAATTTAAGCATCCGCAATTAAATACACATCTATTCCTAGCATGCATACAAATTGTTATCCTACCCCCTTTCAAGATCAAAACCCCAATATTCCTATCTAGGGTTCTAACCCTCAAACTATTCTCAACTATCAGATTGATCAGTTCTAATAAAGAAAATAGAAAATACGCACAAGGTAGAGACAAAGATAATTATATAAATGAGTAAAACTAAATCAATCCATTGTAACAAGGGTTCACATAGGGCTCGTGACCCTAACTACAATAAAAAAATAACTAGCCAAGCATAATCATGGCTAAAAATAATCCAATATTCAAAAGCATAAAATTAAGGAGAAAGGAGAAGAAGAACTTGATCCCAGGAATCCTCTCTGAGCACTGCCGTCGTCTTTCTTCAGAAGAATAGGTCTGAATCCCCCCAGGGTTATGTTAAGAGGATATATTTATAAGCCTCTTTTATTCTTCCAAAAATACCCTTCCGAAAACACGGTACTTCTTTCCCGTAAACCGGCGCCAGTTGGCGCCGATGTGGCGCACGTTTGCGCGGAGTTACTGTCAAATTGAAAAACCGGAACAAATTGCTCGTGAAGTGGCGCCACTGGGCGCCATGTTCTTTGTGCAAAATTGGCGCAAGATGGCATGGAATGGCGCTGGTTGGCGCCACTTGGCGCTGGTTGGAATGGTGGCGCTAGTTTGCGCCATTCTGGCGCCAACTAGCGCCAATTTCCTGGACTTTGTACTATGCAACATAGCGCAACATGGAACTTTCCTGTGTGTGGAGTCGCGTTAACAGGATTTTTATAATTTGTAATTTTCACTCCTCTTTTTCCTGTAAAAACACAACCAAAAGGTGAATATTATTGACATAGAAAGAATCAATATAAATAGCAAATATGTATTTAAATTGCTCTCTTATGACCCAATTCTTATCAATTTTAATACTGAAAAACCACACTTGCCAGAGGCACATCAAACCATTCCCAGATTTAAACGTTGTTGTCCCCAGCAATGTGCAAGACTCAATCCAGGAAATATTTAATTAATCCAACATAACATTCCAGAGATACTCTCAGACACAATATGCTATGCATGCCTGACTCAACATCATAAACTCCCAATAATGTCATCAGCTTCTTAAAGATGCAAGTCTACATTGATTATCCCTCACACAGATAATAATAATATTCACTCAACACTCAGTGTTTAAGGGTATCATGAGCACTCAATTACTCAAAGCTATAACACTACCATAGGCTTGATCATATTCTCAAAAATTCTTAAAAATGAAGAATCAAACACATGCATCAATTGATCAAAAGGACTTCACAGGTTGTAACTTGGCCGGGGTAACAGGTAGGAAAATATGGATAGTAGCTCAAACAATAATGAGATTGAAAAACTAAATTTATTTCACCTTAACACATTCAACTCAATGATTTTGCTCCACTAACATTCCACAGAATTTCGGGAATTAATTCCTTTCAGCCACTTTTTACTCTTTTCCTTTTTCTTTTATAAGGGCATAGATGAATTTTTCATCCCTTAATTACTTGACCTTTGTGGAGCTTACCTCAATTTCTTTATTTTATTTTTAACACATTCAGTGATTCAATCTCAATCAAGGTAAGTCACATGGACATAGGCTAAGCCATAATTCAGGCACAGGACATTTATCAACAAATAAGTTCAGGCTCAAAGGGGCTAGCAAGGGAAAATTTCATACAGGTGGGCTATTTTGGCCATAAGCTAATAAGAACAAAATGCCTTTATCATATCAATCAATGCATGCATAACAGAGAAACAGATCAAGTTCTAGAGTATTACAACAGTGAGGCCTCTCAACAGAATAAAGAAATTTGACAATGCTCCTGAGGAAGCACTTGAATTGTTGGAATCATTAGCATCTCAAGAATTTGACAATGCTCCTGCTCCAGTTGCACCAAGAAGATCAGGGATCATGAAGCTTGAAGACTATGATGCACTCTTAGCCCAGAATGAACAAATGCTACAAATGTACAAGAAACAACAAGAACAATTAGATGCTCTTAATAAGAAATTTAATCTTTCTCAAGTTTCTTCTATTTCTAATTCTAACGTTAAATGTGATGTTAGGGAATGATGGTCCTCAAGTTGGGAACACCGACCAAAATGCCACTGTTCACCAACTTTTTTACCTAAATGCCACGCGAACATTGTTATTCCCCAATCTGCCACGGGGGCAAGTTCGCTACCCCGTGTAGCGAACTCGGTTTGCTGACGTGTCACATTTCTAGTGGTTAACAAGTACCAAGTAAAAAAAAAAAGTATGAAGTTCGCTACATTGGGTAGCGAACTTGGTTAAAACCAAGTTTGCTATCCCGTGTAGCGAACTTGGTGTCCACTAAAAACGTGACATGTCAGCAAATCGAGTTCGGTACACCGGGTAGCGAACTTGCCCCCGTGGCAGATTGAGAAATAACACTGTTCGCGTGGCATTTAGATAAAAAAGTTGGTGAACAGTGGCATTTTGGTCACGGTTCCCCTCAAGTTGGGCATTTGCCTTCGAGTAAAAGCCCCCCCTTTTTTTGGGTCCATGAATAATAGGCTTAGAAATGTTGGACACATTTTAAATTGTTCCCCAGGCTCAATATTAATGGGTTATCTATTCCTCAAATGGGTCATCTATCCCCATTTTAAAATGAGACCGGGCGTGAGCATATTGCTGAATCGGATCACATAATCACAATTCCATATCCAGAGTGCCAATAAAAACAAAACAATAAACTGACCCCACAAGCCGAACAAAGCAGAAACTAATCACTAAAATATGTCAAGAGCAACGGAGAAAGCAAAAACCGACTTGATGATCAAAAGACAAACACAAAATGATACTTGTTCAAAGTCAATTGGTCATATAAAGAGAATAAATAACACTAAGGGCATGAAACTGGATTGAGAAACATAGATGCAGGTATTGTTTATGTTTTTTGAAAATATGAAACTTTTTACGCTCTATAATATTCTAATACTCTATATTGGCCAGCATACACTTAAAAATTGATTCATAGCCGCTATCACAGATTATCATCACAGTCCAAAAGCACACTATATTTTTTAAGGCAATTTTCGGGACCAGGTAGGTTTCTATTATCTTTTTCCTCCAAGTATTTATAGGCCTATCCCGTGATTGCAAAGAATGAAGTGTTCTCTTGTAGTGTTTGCTTTTGATATTCTTCTTCTTCTTCTTGTGTTTGCAGACATAGGCTTGAAAACCATTCTCTTTATCCCTCAGCTCAGAGACCAAGACTTCTCTCATAGATTGCAATGGCAATGGAGTTTCAACCCCACCACCAACTCAATGTCATTTTTCTTCCATATCCAGCCCCTGGCCATATGAACCCCATGATAGACACAGCAAGGCTATTTGCCAAGTATGGTGTTAGTGTTACCATTATCACTACCCATGCTAATGCTTTGATATTCCAAAAAGCCATAGACAATGATTTTAGCAATGGATATCCCATCAGAACTCAACTTATCCAATTCCCTGCAGCCCAAGTTGGTCTCCCTGATGGGTTTGAAAACATCAAAGATGGCAATTCCCCAGAAATACTTGGTAAAATTACTATGGGAATATTGCTGCTCAAAGATCAAATTGAGCTTCAGTTTCAGAATCTGCAACCGGATTGTATAGTGACTGATATGTCTTATCCTTGGACAGTGGAATCTGCTGCAAAACTTGGTATTCCAAGGCTTTACTATTACTGCTCAAGCTACTTCTCAACGTGTGCCATGTATTCTGTCCGTAAGCATAAACCTTATGAAAACTTAGTCTCCGATACTCAGAAGTTTACAATTCCTGGTTTACCTCATAGCATAGAGATGACCACTCGGCAGCTTGAAGAATGGGTAAGGCCTGATAGTGTTAAAGAAGTCAGAGAATCTTTTGATGCAATATTTGAATCAGAGGGCAGAAGCTATGGGGCACTGTACCATAGTTTTCAAGAACTTGAAAGTGAATATGTGCAACTTCATGAGAGCATAAAGGGGATCAGATCTTGGAGTGTAGGACCAGTTTCAGCTTGGATTAATAAGGATGGTGGACAGAGCCAAGAACTTGCACTTGCAAAAGAGCCAGAGCCAGAGTGGCTAAATTGGCTTAACTCAAAGCAAAATGAGTCTGTGTTATATGTATGTTTTGGAAGCCTAACCAGACTCTCTCATGCTCAGCTTGTTGAACTTGCTCATGGACTTGAAAATTCTGGTCATTATTTTATCTTGGTAATTAGGAAAATAGATGGAGATGAAGATGGAAACAGTTTCCTGCAAGAATTTGAGCACAGGATGAAAGAGAGCAACAAGGGCTACATCATATGGAATTGGGCACCACAGTTGCTCATATTGGACCACCCTGCCATAGGAGGAATTGTGACTCATTGTGGTTGGACCTCCATTCTTGAAAGCATGAGTGCTGGTTTGCCAATGATCACATGGCCAATGTTTGCAGAGCAATTTTACAATGAGAAATTGCTAGTTGATGTCTTGAAGATTGGAGTCCCAGTGGGATCAAAAGAAAACAATTTTTGGGTCAGTATGGGTGAGGATCCAATGGTGAGAAGGGAAGAGATCACTGAGGCTGTGGTACGGTTCATGGGAAGAGAAGGAGAGAGCACAGAAATGAGGAAGAGAGCAAGAAAACTTGGTGATGCTGCGAAGAAGACTATAGAGGAAGGTGGATCCTCTTACAACAACTTGATGCAGTTGATAGATGAGCTAAAATCATTGAAGATATGCAAGATCACTTGAGAATAAAAAACTAGATAATTGAAATAGAGGAGAACTAGCCTTGGTGCTTCACTAGGTTGTGTAGCTGATGAATGTTTTGAATAAGATGAAACATCATGCATGGTTTAAATTTGAATATTTTAAGCGAATATAAAGGTCTTCGGATGAATAAAATTTCGTTTCTGCTTTAGTCTGTCTAAGAATTAAGATATATCACAGGTGTAATTAATGGGGCATGTTATTCTTTTATTAAATATTGTTTCATTAGTTTGCTTGTATGATGTATCTAACGATTCACATATATTATAAACCATAGTCGTTTGGTATAAATAAGATTCACGG